>NC_057810.1:336026192-336304594 GCF_018294505.1 Triticum aestivum
AATTTCATACGAATTTGATGGTATCCACTACACAAATCACCTCTGGAGAATATTGTAGAGGCACTCAATTCATCAAGCATATCATCTAGCCTAGGAATAGGATGACGATAACGAATAGTAATATTATTAACGCCTCTACAATCAACACACATACGCGATGTACCATCCTTTTTCGGCACTAGAATAATAGAAACAGCACAAGGACTAAGGGATTCGCATATATAACCTTTGTCGAGAAGCTCTTGTACTTGACGCATAATTTCCTTCGTCTCCTCTAGATTGGTACGGTATGGCGCACGGTTTGGCAGTGAAGCACCGGGAATTAAGTCAATCTGATGCTCAATCCCTCGAATAGGTGGTAATCCCGGTGGCACGTCTTGTGGAAAGACGTCAGCGAACTCCTACAAAATGTTAGTGACAGCAGGAGGCAAAGAGGAAGGCACGTCCTCGAATGAAAATAATGCCTCTTTGCACACAAAAGCATAGCAAATAGATTTGCTGAAATCTAGCTCATTAATATCAGATTTGGTGGCAAATAAACATGCACTTTTCAATTTAATTTCAGATGCAACACTAGATGGTTTATTATTAGGCTTCATTTGTTGCTCAAATTCTTTTGCCACAATCTGATTTTCACTCTTATTTTGCTCCTGTTTTTGCTTTATTAGCTCTATTAATATCATCTTTCAAAATGGAATCAGGAGTCTTAGGAAGCAAAGTAATATTTTTATCCTTATGAACAAGAGTATACTGATTATTTCTACCATGGTGTACAAAATTTTTATCAAATTGCCATGGTCTACCAAGTAATAAGGAACATGCTTGCATAGGTACCACATCACAATCAACATAATCAGCATATGTAGAGACACTAAAATGCACACGAACAATACGTGTTACCTTAACCTTGCCGCCGTTGTTGAACCATTGGATGTACTAAGGATGTGGATGTGGTCTTGTGGTGAGAGAGAGCTTATCCACCATCTCCAAGCTAGCCAAGTTGTTGCAGCTCCCTCCGTCTATGATGACGCGCACAAAACGTTCCTTCACAACTCCCTTTGTATGGAACAAATTATGCCTCTGATTTTGCTCAACTTGTGTAACCTGCACACTCAAAACACGTTGAGAAACTAAAACATTCATACCTGTCAGCATCTTCAGGAGCCATGGATTACGTCTCATGATCAGAATCATCTCCACCGTGTTCTTCACTTGTAATAAGGTCCAAAGTCTCCTCATCATAGTCACTAGCAGACTCATACCCACCATCCTCAGTAGCAATCATCACACGATGAGATTTGCATTCTCACGCACAGTGTCCTCTTCCCTTACAACGACGGCAAATAATATCACTTGTGTGCCCTGTTGATGCCATGGACGAAGAAGAGCTCTGTGCAGGCCCGACATGTGCGCTATTGGCAGATAGTGGTGGTTGTGCCTGCTTTCTTGTATCATGGCTGGAGGTAGCAGCTGATGGAGGTGCTGGTGCAGTGGAAGTAGAGGATGCACGCGGTGTCCATGATGAAAGTCGACCTGCAGAAAAGTTAGTTTGCGCCAATCCTTGTCGATCCTGCACTTCACGTTCAGCTTTAGAAGCAAGATGGAATAAACGAGTGAGTAGGATGAAATCAACAAAATCAAGCTAGCAAACACGGGGTAGGGGCTCCAAAAACGTGATCAACGTGGCTCATGATACCAAGATGATGTAGGGTGGAACCCTATAGCGTCGATCTTTCACGTTTGGAGTGGATCCTACGGGGAATCACGAAGAACACGCGGAAGCACAAAGGGGAAATCATGGGGAGGAACGAAGGAAAACACTCAACCAACAAGGAATCGGTCACACAAGTGCTAGATCAAAGAACACAAAGAGATACACGAGATCCAAAGTCAACAAAGGTAAGGATACAAAGGTAACCGATCTTCTCCATGAGGAGGCCTTGAATCCACAAGGGGATCTTCCCACGAGGGGGTCTTGAATCCGATAGGATCTGCTCCGAAGAGGCCGCGGTCTCTCTCGAGGAGGAGATCCGATGGATGAGCGAAGCTCTATCTCTAACTTGAGCTAAATCAACGCTAACCCTAAAACGTAGGTGGAGGGGGAGTATATATAGTCTAAGGGGCGAAGGGCTACATGGGTCTCGGCCCGGTTGCACTGCACGCAGGCAGGGGAGGCCGGATGTCCGGGCGACGGGCCGGATGTCCGGGCCTTCGCGAGGTGCCGGATGTCCGGGCTAGCTGGCCGGATGTTCGGGCTGGAGTGGCCGAATCTTCTGCTCTCTGGATAGCGTGCGCCGGATTTCCGGGCAGGCGACCGGATTTCCAGGGCTTCGGGAGGAGCCGAATGTCCGGGGCATATGGCCGGATGTCCGGGCTAGCTTGGCTGATTCTAGAGCTTCCTGGATAGAAGGGGGGGCCGGATTTCCGGGCGATGCGCCGGATGTCCGGGCCTGGCCGGATGTCCGGGCTGTGGCTGGATGTCTGGGTCTGTAGCAGCTGGCTCTTCTTCCTTCTCCTCTTCCATGCTTCTGTGCATGCTCGGCCTTGGTCCTTGGGTTCTCCATGGTCTCCTGGGGTGTACCTGAGTATGCACAAGGTTCGCGCTTGAAGTAGCAACCATGTCTCACGTGTGGAAAGTGAAGGTTTAGAGATGAGTGAGTTCACCTTGTGTCCAATGGCGTATGCTCGAGGTCTCGTCATATGTCCTCTTAGGGCTCGGAGAGTAGTCGGAGTGTACATGGGGATGAACGTGGGATGCTCCGCATCATCTCCCCCCCCTTGGGAAAGATCCGACCTCGGATCATGATCCTCATCACCATGGAAACGGTTGTCATAGATGGACTTGTAGTTGGACGAAGTTGAAGACATGGCGCAATCCAAGTAGTCCAAGGTGTCGCCGGAGTTATAGATATGCAAAAAGAGCAAACACAAGAAACACTCGGAAATACAATGGTTAGCGCACACAAAGTGTCCATCATGCAAGAATGAGTCTGTGCGGCAAGATTGGCCATGACAAAGTGCATGAAGCTTATCAAGATGATCTAGAATGAGATGCAAAGCATTCATGGGAGGAAATGCAATCATTGTGAACACAAATGTGTTGTAAATATGATCAACACAACCATGGTGCAAAATGATGTCATAGTGAGATGGTTTATCAAGTGCATGAACATGGCAATGGATGCTCAATATGTGAATATTATCATGCAATTGATGGTCGAAAATATGATCATTATGTATGAATATGCCATCAAAGAAGATCACAACAAATTTTCTAAGGAAGTGCACAAGCTCAAATATCATGGATGACATGGGAATACAAGATGCAACAAGGCAATCATAATGTGAGTCAATCCATGCATAGGGTGCAAACTTGTGGTGAGTATGATATGTCCATCAAGCATGACATGTATGAGCATAAGCAACAAATATGGATGTGTGAGTGCAATGTGTCAAATGAGTGTTGATGTACCAATGCTCGATGTCGTGGCATGAGTGGAATTCCGAAGGTGCATCCAATAAGTGCGAGCGCTCCTCAATGTGAAGGTCCATAGAGCCAATCTCCAATGTCGCTCCTCCGTTCGCGAGATGTATCATGTAGACAACAAGAAGGAGACAACAATGAAAGAGTGACCCATCCAATATGCAAACTTGAGGATGGCTCAAAGGGAAGGAGTTCACCTTTATGAGAATGTCGAAAATGTTGGTGTCGCACATCATGTATGCCTTCACATGACCAAGTTGTCTCATCATGGCACCGCCTTGTGAATCCTCCAAAACGAAAGAACATGGCAAACACTCGGAAAAACAAATGAGGTTAGTGCAAATGCAACACCTATCATTCGTGAGGTAAGATACCCAACAAGTGTATGCATCATGCTCGTCATAAGAAAGGACAAGGGAACATTTCATAATATGGAGGCATATGATGCAAGAACAACCAAGTACAAGAGGCTCAGTCAAACAAGCATGCATCACAAGTATAGTGTCCAAGTCTCCAAGATCAATAATCATAGCAAGTTGACACTCAATACAAGGTGATATGAGAGATGCAATTAATGGAGACAAGAGGCAATGATCATGACAAATCAAGTGAGAGGCATGAGCATATATGTCATCAACCCAAGAAAGCGAGTAAGAGTGGAACATGGGTGATGCAACCAAGCAAGCAATCATAGCAATCAAGTCAAGCAAGCTAGTAGTGCGAAGATGCAACATACTAGGAGGAATCATGGCAAGCATGTCATTGGTGGAAATAGTGTGCATGAATAATTCACATGTCATAGCACAAGCATGAAAGCAAGATGTGAGTAAAATATCATCAATGTATTGGCGAGAGACCATATGTAAGTAGCAATGGGGCATCATGACTCTCCCAACACAACAAGCATCAATAACATGGGGCACAAAGAAATCATGGCAATAGCTACAACGATCTTCACCAAGCATGCAAATAGACATAGAAGTAGCATAATGGTGAATCATGGGTATATGCAAGCAAGGGTCACAATCGCATGGCAAAGGCATAGAAGCAAGCATAACATGCAAAGTGAACACAATAGTATGGGCATAAGGTGACAAGTGGTAAATAGCCCATAGCCGTGTGAGAGCCAAGTAGAATAGATGCGCGTAGTCCTTGCGCGAAGGGAGCGGTGGTAAGGATAGTCCATGGGATCCCAAAGCATCGTTTCTCTCAAGAGCTCGTTTCGTCAACTCTTGGGATTGAGAGGTTGACGAGTATACATGAGTACCTACACAAAACAAAGACAAAGATAAAATTGTGTGTGCATGGTATATGTACACATCATCCATCATGATGCGCACATGCATGTGTCGGTTAGCACAAAATAGCCAATGCTCAAACAAATGAGATGCGTGATATAGAAACATGTCATCCATCATGAGAGGTTTGTTATTATGTATAGCATAATGGAGACTCAAATTGTGTAATGCATCACGAGAAATATCTAGAGCATTGTTATTCATGGAATGCATATGATGTACACTATCATGGGAATCATGCAAAGTATGAAATGCATCAAGATCTCCTAATATGTATGAGGAAACTATGGGGGTCTCCTCATGAGCAAGAGTAGAAACATCACGTGGAGAATATTGACAACATCCAAAACATTGCATATTCGGAACAATGTGATCATGGCATGGAAAGTAGATGAATTGCGCAAATCATGTAAAGGAAGCATGGAAATATCATCACATGAAAAACAAAAGCCAATGACCATCATCTTGTCATCTATGCCATAAGTGGAAATGGGATTGATTTTAATGGGGCATGCATAGTTACTATGTTGAGATTGAAATGATGCAATATGGGAGATCTCACTCATAGCATATGACAAGTTCAATGGATTGTCAAACATGAAGTGACCAATAGAATTTTCACAAGATATCCTATGAAGCATAGCATCACAACTAGGCAACTCAACATGCTCATCATCATATTCATCATAAATAGGTAAGTCAAGGCATGAAGAAGTCTCACTAGCCTGAAGCATGGCAATAGGTGTGTCAACATCATGGGAGCAATCGATGTCAAGATAGTCCACTAGTGGGACAAGAGAAGTACCATCACCTATGTTACCTTTGGAGCATCGCTCATGTGTTGTAGGTGAGGTGTCAAAGATCCATTCGTTGTCATCTTCATCTTGATGGAACCATGTGGGGGTGTATCATCGTCCACAATGGCCATAGGTGTCTCCATTGGAGGAATGGACTCGTCGAGGGTAGGTATGTCGTCATGTAGGAGACCTTGCACCAAAGAAGAAAACACACTAGGAGTAGAGGTTAAGTCGTTAGAAATCAAAGTGGCCTCACATGCCGTGTCAACTACCTCACTCTCTAAGTGTTGTGGCTCACTCACTCCCTCAAGGATGCTCTCACTCATATGGTTGGTGGAGTCACTCGAATGGCGCTCAACCTCACATAGGATGTGTGGCATGCTCTCATGTGCGGGGCTAGTGGTGGTCACACTCATCCTCTCATAGGAAATGCTCTCAATGTCACATATGGTGGAGTCACTCATGTCACTCATGTGGTGGTGGCTCTCCTCACATGACAAATGGGGCATCTCGACATATGTGGGCGTCGAAAAGGTGTGGGTGCAAATGTCTCCATGCGCGGTCTCGTAGCTTGACTCGGAGAATGAGTCCAATGTGGGCGTTGTCTTCATGTTGTTGAAGAGGTTCGCGCTCGTCGCCGTGGTCGAAGGGGATGGCCCTTGCTCGACCGTCTTGTCACCGTCTTGGTGTTGGAGGCCCATATGATGTGGCACCTCATAGCTCGTCTCCATGACCGAAGGGAGTTTCCCATGCTCGGCCATCTTCCTTGAGGGGCTTCCGAAAATGGAAGTGTCGCCCTCGCTCGTAGGTGGTCGCCTTGGACTTGATGAAGTTGATGTAGGCGTACACGTGGGAAGTAGGCGAAGATGTCGTACGTCCAAAGGCGAAGATGCCTTGATTGCACTTGGCGAAGATGCCGAAGTGGTTGTTGTAGCCGTAGCACCGTCTTGGTGGTGCTTGTCTCGCGGTCTTCTCTTGTGCTTATGAAGCTTTGACTTGGCGTGAAGTAGGGCTTGTTGGGACTTGTGCATTTGCGCTTGTGGAGCATCTTCATGATGATGATGTCGTTGTCGTGCTTGAGCTCCTTGGCGTTCGTCGTCGTCATGCACATGATGCTTGGAGGTGACTTGCCCTTCATGACGATGTTGGTCACGAACGTGATGGTGGTCGCCATGTAGATGTTGACTTGGACAACTTGCGCTTGCATCTTGTTTGCGCTCCAAAGACTTGTGGCTTGAATGTCGTCGTCTTGAGGATGATGAAGTGGAAGAAGACTTGATCAAGGCCCGAATCTCTTCCATCCTCGCATCTTGCTCCTCCTTTTGGGCAGCAAGCTTGTTGTCGATGTAGTCCCTTTTCCTTGCTTCGGAGTGGAAAATGTCGATGGACATGTTCTCAATGCGCTCTTGCAATCTTGATTGTGCGCCTTGCATTTGTCGTTGTAGATCGAAGATGGACGCTTTGTTGATGTAGTTGTTCACGCCGTTGTTGTTGTCGTAGACCGGAGAGGAAATGCCTTGCCTATCCATCACAAGACTCAAGAAAATATGAGTGGGAGAAAGAGAAGAACTTATACCAATGTACCTTGACCGATGTTGACAATGAATCAAGTTCACTCAAATGCGGACAATGAAATAGCACTATTGGTACCAATCCTTGTCGATTCTCACACCTACACAAGTAAAGCTTATAGTGGAGCTCGGTGAGGATAGTGGCACAAAAATTTAATGCAAAATGTTAGCAAGAGTCAATAATGTTGAAAGAGATTCACAAATTCGCAAGTGAAATAAATGGACCAATAGCAAAGAATGGCACACGGAAACACACACACGGATAGATAAATGGGGTCGTGCAACCAAGGAATGAGCACAAAATGTGGAATCCACGGAAAACACTCGTGTTGCACAACTCAAGAGAGACGCTAGCACGATTGCTCTATTGGCGGATACGACACTTGTGCACAACCTATAAGATGCAAAATGGATAAACTTCTATTCCAAGTATGCTATGTATGTATGGTTCCCGGTGTTTCTCTCAAGATGATCCAAGATGATCGAATATGACAATCTTATATGCAATGTGGTATGATGCTATGGCACTTGCTTACAAGCTCTTTGCTCTCTTCCTCTTTTGCTTAAAAGCTTTATTTTCTCTCTCTCTCTTTTTTTGTATGGCCACTTTTGCACAATGCACAAACCAAGATAGCAATTGTGTATATACGGGAACAAACTTGTGACACAAGATATGATACCAATAGATGCACCACGATGATATGGTATGTATGCTATGGGAAGTATGATCACTAATGTGCACAAGTAACGTTGCCGGCAATACTCAAGTGGCTAGTCTCGATAGGCAAGTAACGCAAAATGGGCTAGGGGTTAACAATGCAATGGCAAGGGAATATACAATGGAGGGATACCACGATACCAAGATGATATGGAGGTTACCGTCCGGCGAGGAGGAGTAGCGGTGTTCTTGATGTAGATACCAAGATGATGGAGACTCGTCCCTAAGTAGCCGAAACACCTTAGGAAACGGAAAAACCACGAACTCAAAATCTCAAACGTCAAATGTCAAAATGGTGGTAGCGGGAATGCGGTGGTGGTTTGCACTTGGCAATGTGGAAGTGAAATGATGGGCTATACACGTGTCAAAGTTGAAGTTGCCGTCCCTTAGTAGCCTAAACACCTTAGGAGACACAAGCCACAACTCGAAAAAGCTCAAACAACAATTGGGTTAAGTTGGGTTGTCGGAAGTGTATGGTGGGCAAGCCTATGCGGAAGGTATGGTGGTGGTTGTTGATGAAGAAGCAACCGTTCCTAAGTAGCCGAAACACCTTAGGAGACTCAATTCACTTCTCAAACAACCTCAAATGATATGGGGAACAAAATGGGTTAGGTTGCGGAAGTCGGTGGTGGCTATGCGGATGATATGGTGGATGGCCTAGGCAAACTTGCCAAATTTGCAAAAATTTGATGGAGTCAAATGATGTTGGTGGTATTTTTGTGGGATGGGGGATGTCAATAGCTTCAAAATGAGCTAAAGAACGTCAAAAACAGACTCCGGATGAATTAGTTCTGCTCAAAACGGTCAAACGAAAAAAACTGAAATCCCAAGGGCCGGACATCCGGGGGTCGGGCCGGATTTCCGGGACCTGATGTCCAGAAACTTGTGCGAAAATGCACTCCAGGAGCCGGATGTCCGGGCTAATGGCCGGATTTCCGGGATGGCTGGATGTCCGGAGCTCGGGCCGGATGTCCGGGCTCCAAATCCGAGGATGGACTCGAGGAACTCGATTTGGGGCGAAAATTGAAGATTTTGGGGGCAAAATTGCGGAGATTTTGTCGATGGAAGATGGGGAAACTTGGGGAGATGCTAGATCCACTTGAAACCAAGCAAATCCATGGATCAAAATCAACAAAACATCATCAAACCAACAAATCACAAAAAAAATTGGGGGCTATTTTTGGTGGGGATTTTCGGATTTAGGACGAAATCAACAAAATCAGGCTAGCAAACACGGGGTAGGGGCTCCAAAAACATGATCAACGTGGCTCATGATACCAAGATGATGTAGGGTGGAACCCTATAGTGTCGATCTTTCACATTTGGAGTGGATCCTACGGGGAATCACGAAGAACACGCGGAAGCACAAAGGGGAAATCACGGGGAGGAACGAAGGAAAACACTCAACCAACAAGGAATCGGTCACAGAAGTGCTAGATCGAAGAACACAAAGAGATACACGAGATCCAAAGTCAACAAAGGTAAGGATACAAAGGTAACCGATCTTCTCCGTGAGGAGGCCTTGTATCCACAAGGGGATCTTCCCACGAGGGGGTCCTGAATCCGATAGGATCTGCTCCGAAGAGGCCGCGGTCTCTCTCGAGGAGGAGATCCGATGGATGAGCGAAGCTCTATCTCTAACTTGAGCTAAATCAACGCTAACCCTAAAACATAGGTGGAGGGGGAGTATATATAGTCTAAGGGGCGAAGGGGTACATGGGTCTCGACCCGGATGCACTGCACGCAGGCAGGGGAGGCCGGATGTCCGGGCGACGGGCCGGATGTCCGGGCCTTCGCGAGGTGCTGGATGTCCGGGTTAGCGGGCCGGATGTCCGGGCTGGAGTGGCCGAATCTTCTGCTCTCTAGATAGCATGCGCCGGATTTCCGGGTAGGCGGCCGGATTTCCGGGGCTTCGGGAGGAGCCGGATGTCCGGGGCATATGGCCGGATGTCCGGGCTGGCTTGGCTAATTCTGGAGCTTCCTGGATAGAAGGGGGGCCAGATTTCCGGGCGATGGGCCGGATGTCCGGGCCTGGCCGAATGTCCGGGCTGTGGCCGGATGTCCGGGGCCTATAGCAGCTGGCTCTTCTTCCTTCTCCTCTTCCATGCTTCTACGCATGCTCGGCCTTGGTCCTTGGGTTCTCCATGGTCTCCTCGGGTGTACCTGAGTATGCACAAGGTCCGCGCTTGAAGTAGCAACCATGTCTCACATGTGGAAAGTGAAGGTTTAGAGATGAGTGAGTTCACCTTGTGTACAATGGCGTATGCTCGAGGTCTCGTCATATGTCCTCTTAGGGCTCGGAGAGTAGTCGGAGTGTACATAGGGATGGACGTGGGATGCTCCGCATCACTCCTTGTTCGTCATGTTCTCCCATTCAATCTCGTCGACTTGTGTTCCTGCCATAGTTAGCAGCAATAGAATCAGACAAGAATATGATCCTACAGACTACTGGAATATGGTGGTGGTGGGGTGTCACAAATCCATCAAGCGAATCTCAAATTCTTACCAGTTCTTACCCAGCAGCAGGCGGTGATCGGCAACCGTTGTAGTCAAAACTCTCAAAGCTTGGATAGAGCGATTACTAGGGAGAGTCAAACACACGACGTAGATGTATGTGGAGCTGGGAAGGCTTATAATATGGTAGCAAAAAGGATCAGCAATAATCAATTCAGAGACGCAAAGTTGAATAAACATTCAACGACGGTACTGTGCTGGTCCTAGGCTAGACCGTGCTAGAGACGCGAGCCTAGAACACTAACAAAATCACGGCGCTGCACTTAAACAAGGGAAAAGCACACTCTATAAAAAAATCGCTCTTTTTTTCCGCTGCTCTTTTTTTTGCGAAAAATCACTATAATGGCGAGTGTCTCAAAACTCTTCCCAAGTCAAACTGACAAGATGGGCACGAAATTTTTTGACAATTTTTTTTCGGAAATCTGGGCAGCGACGACGAAAAAGTGCGACAAAAAATCACTATGATGGCGAATGTCTCAAAACACTCTTGGGGACCTAAAAATAGGATAGGGAAGAAATATTTTCGGTCGCCGATATTTTGGCCTAAAAACTACCCGCGGGTCTCCAGACTTTTTTTTTCGAAACCTACTCAAGCATGGAAACACGAATCGGAAATTAGATGGATCTCGAAAACAAACCTAATATGCAAGGAACTCGGATTGGTGGTGGATATATGGTGGTAGGATATGGCAGCGGTGGTGGTATATGATAGCGTTGGTGGTATATGGATATGGAGAGGTGGTATATGGCAGCGTTGGTGGGATATGGCAGCGGTGGTGGTATATGGCAGCGGTGGTGGTATAAGGCAGCGTTGGTGGGATATGGCAGCGGTGGTGGTATATGGCAACAACGATGAAGATGGTGCGGCGGCGGCGTGACAAACTATGACAGAACTCGAAACTCTAAAGGACTAGACGCTAAGACCAGCAACTAGAGACGACGATGCAACCGCAAATTCAACAAAGCAAAACCCTAAAAAGATTATGCAAAGGCTCAGATTGGTTCGGATATGATGAACTAACCCTAATTTTTTTCTGTGGCTTTTTCGTGGACTGTAGGTGTGAAGAATCGACTCGATCTAAACTACGAAAAACTATAAAATCTCACCGAGCAACCTAGAAATATGATACCACTTGATAGAGGCAAAGGTGTCCTGTCTTTCGACGAGATGATGGATATCGCTTTGGTGGAAGTCGACTTTGGCGATCCGACAACAAACGTGCGCGGACGTCGCGCCTTAGCAATCGCTAAAGCAACTCCGAGAGGTTATTGACCACGCCGGAGCATGATCAACCTGACCACGAGGGTCTGTTTCCTGCGAGCAAACGAAGAACAAGCAAGAATCTGAGATTGCAATATGGATATTGCGAATATAAGATGAAAGCTTTATTGATCAAGGTGGGGTTCTATGACGTCTTTGTCTGGTCGTTGAACACAAACGAAGTACGCAAAGTTGCAGCTATGGCGAACTTTAATCTAAACAAAACCCAAAGTCTAAACGGTGCCCTAAGGGCTGTATATATGGAGGAAGAGGGGGTGAGTTTCATGGCCCTTGGTAGAGGGGTCCGAAACTAACCCTATCTCTTGTCTCCCCACACATACGGACTCTAAAAATAGCCTATACTTATGTATTTCGAAATTACATGGGCCTGGCCCAATAATAAGGTGACGCAGCACCTAGAATAGCCTCTGGACGAAATTTATCAAGTGGCATCTTGTATATTTCGTCCAAGGCTTCATGCACTCATTATGGTGGCTTCAAAGTCCTAAAATCATCACTTGTAACTCCGTTCTTGTTCCCCTTGCGCATGTCATCATCTCCATGCTTGTTCTTGCTTCAATGTTCATCCTTCTCCAAGCTAGGCCCTTCATTTGTAAGCAAAACAAATGTATCCAATTTAGGCAGCATCATATTCTCATGAACATTAGAATCATTACTAAGAAACGAAAGTACCTGATAATTTAATTGGCGTGTGTGAGCTCTAGTAATTGGTCCAGTATATGTAGCAGTAGGGGCTGTGGGTGTAACAATGGTATTGATGTCCTCATCACCAGGCCCATGTAATTTCGAAATACATAAGTATAGGCTATTTTTAGAGTCCGTATGTGTGGGGAAACAAGAGATAGGGTTAGTTTCAGACTCCTCCACCAAGGGCCATGAAATTCACACCCTCTTCCTCCATATATACAGCCCTTAGGGCACCCTTTAGACTTTGGGTTTTGTTTAGATTAAAAGTTCGACATAGCTGCAACTTCGCGTACTTCATTTGTGTTCAACGACTAGACAAAGGCGTAACATAACCCCACCTTGATCAATAAAGCTTTCATCTTATATTCGCAATATCTAGATTGCAATCTCACTTTCTTGCTTGTTCTTCATTTGCTCGCAGGAAACAGACCCTCGTGGTCAGGTTGATCGTGCTCCGGCGTGGTCAATAACCTCTCGGAGTTGGTTTAGCGATTGCTAAGGCGCGACGTCCTCGCACGTTCGTAGTCGGATCGTCAAAGTCGACTTCCACCAAAGCGATATCCATCATCTCATCGAAAGACGGGACACCTTTGCCTCTATTAGAACTCGTGGTCATCGAACTCATCGTCCTTGTCATGATCATTGTCTTCTTGCTTCTTGTCGCGGCCCCAGGCGGGCCTCTCCTGATGATTATCTTTGCTGCAGTGGCCTCTTTGGCCACGACGCTTCTTGCCGGACCCCTCGGCACCTTCTTGGCCCTTCTGCTTGTCCTGCCGCTCGTATTCAGCTTTCTGCTTCTCAGCGAGCAGCTCCACTTGCCGACAGTTCCGGAGGTCATGGCCCTTGGTGCAGTGGATCTTGCAATACTGCTTGTCGGAGCCCCCTGACTTATCGGCAACCGCCAAGGCCCGGCAAGCGGCACACCCGGCAACCTCCTTGCCGGGGTCACTTGCCTTGGGTTTCTTGCTGGCACCGGTATCGTCGGACCCCTCGACGGCAAGCACGGTCTTTCCCTTGCGCTTCCTGTTACGGCGCCGGCCCTTCTTCGCTGGGGTGGTGGTATCATCCGTTGAGTCGGTTTTCGCGCCAGCGTATTCGCCAGGGTACTTCCTTCCCTCTTCAGCGCGAGCGCAAGGATCGGCCAGAACATAAAGTTCGGCCACATCCCTGACCTTGTTCATCGCCAGCTCCTCATGCATCTTACGATTGTGCACATTCTGATGGAATGCACTGATCACGGCAGCAGGATGAACGTCGGGGATGTTGTACTGCACTCCGCTGAACCTTTGGATGTACTTACGCAAGTTTTCTCCTTCTTTCTGGGGGATGATGTGCAAGTCGCTCGCCTGGCCATGAGCTTGGTGGCCTCCAGTAAAGGCGCCAACAAACTCATGACACAGATCCGCCCAGGAAGAAATGGAGTGCACCGGAAAGTGCAATAACCATGACATAACATTGGGCTTGAGTGCCAATGGGAAGTAATTGGCAAGCACCTTATCGTCGCGGGCCCCAGCAGCTTACATCGCGATGGTGTAGACGCTGAGGAACTCCAACGGGTGAGTCTTGCCATAGTACTTCTCGCCAACGTCGGGCTTGAACGTGCGGTGGGAGGGCCACTGGAACTGCCGCAGCTCTTGGGTGAAGGCCGGACAACCCACCTCGTAGGTAAGCCACCGTAGCCTCCTGGTGCCGGGTGGTCCGTAGTGGGCCCTGCCCGTCTGTCCGACTAGTGGCGCGCATCACGCTGGCGCTCGACGGTGGTTCAAGCGTCTTCATGAGCTCGCTACCGAAGAACTTGGAATTGGTCACGGTGGGTTCGCGGGTCGGACGACGCTATGGAGATATCATCACGAGTGTCATCGCGACGGACCGACACTCGTGTTGGCCGGGATGGAGGAGGGGAGTACACCGTGGCCGCATCGCCTCCGGCCCGACCTTCGCTGGCATGCGGTGGCTCGACGGAGCGATGGCCTACAGGTCATGCCGGCCGGAACTCATCGTTGTTAGCGATGCCGACGAGGCTCCGGACGGCGGCCCTCCATTCGTCATGCTTCTCCGCAGCGGGAGGAAAGTCGAGGAGCAGCTGCGCGCGTGCTTGGGCTTCTGTTGGCGTGGGCGGTGACGAAATATGTGTGGACCGCGATGCGCCTCGACTTCTAACAGTGTTAGAAGGAGCCCCATCACGGCCCCGTAGCCGTTCGCCACCTCCGCCAGCACCTCGGCACGCATGCTGGCCCTCCTCATCCAGTGAAGGGCGCATGGGACTCTTCCAGGGCGGCGCCCAGGGTCACCAGTAGGGCGGCGCCCAGGGTCACAAGCAGGGCGGCGCTGCTCATCGCGCACGACCTAAGAAGAGCGCGCCGTGGGCGCCAGTGTTGGTGTCTTGGAGGTCGCCACGCCGCCGTCTAGCGGCACGACGACACCCCTGGAGGGCACCGCGCCGCCTGCGGGGGGGCCGACTCCGTCTCTGGAGCCCACGACGCGTCACTCGTTGCCTGGCGTATGAACGACGCTGCTCACCAGGCCTGGACTGCTAGGGTGATGTGGGTGTTTGTGGGCCGCACCATGGGTTCTCTCCGTGACTGGCCCACTACTGTGATGAGGACATCAATACAATTGTTACACCCACAGCCCCTGCTGCTATACATACTGGACCAATTACTAGAGCTCGTGCACGCCAACTAAATTACCAGGTACTTTCGTTTCTTGGTAATGATTCTAATGTTCATGAGAATATGATGCTGCCTAAATTGGATACATTTGTTTTGCTTACAAATGAAGGGCCTAGCTTGGAGAAGGATGAACATTGGAGCAAGAACAAGCATGGAGATGATGGCATGCGCAAGGGGAACAAGAACGGAGTTACAAGTGATGATTTCAGGACTTTGAAGCCAGCATAATGGGTGCATGAAGCCTTGGACGAAATATACAAGATGCCACTTCATAAATTTCGTCCCGAGGCTATTTTAGGTGCTGCGTCACGTTATTATTGGGCCAGGCCCATGTAATTTCGAAATACATAAGTATAGGCTATTTTTAGAGTCCGTATGTGTGGGGAAATAAGAGATAGGGTTGATTTCGGACCCCTCCACCAAGGGCCACGAAATTCCCCCCTCTTCCTCCATATATACAGCCCTTAGGGCATCGTTTAGACTTTGGGTTTTGTTTAGATTAAAAGTTCACCATAGCTGCAACTTCGCGTACTTCGTTTGTGTTCAACGACCAGACAAAGGCATCACAGAACCCCACCTTGATCAATAAAGTTTTCATCTTATATTTGCAATATCCAGATTGCAATCTCAGTTTCTTGCTTGTTCTTCGTTTGCTCGCAGGAAACAGACCCTCGTGGTCAGGTTGATCGTGCTCCGGCGTGGTCAATAACCTCTCAGAGTTGGTTTAGCGATTGCTAAGGCGCGACGTCCTCGCACGTTCGTAGTCGGATCGTCAAAGTCGACTGCCACCAAAGCGATATCCATCTTCTCATCGAAAGACGGGACACCTTTGCCTCTATCAAGTGGTATCAGATTTCCAGGTTGCTCGGTGAGATTTTACAGTTTTTCGTAGTTTAGATCGAGTCTGTTCTTCATACCTACAGTCCACGAAAAAGCCACAAAAAAAATTAGGGTTAGTTCATCATATCCGAACCAATCTGAGCCTTTGCATAATCTTTTTAGGGTTTTGCTTTGTTGAATTTGCGGTTGCATCGTCGTTTCTAGTTGCTGGTCTTAGAGTCTAGTCTTTTAGAGTTTCGAGTTCTGGTCATAAGTTGTCACGCCGCCGCCGCACCATCATCATCACCCCTACCATCTACCACCACCGCTTATCCGCCACCGCTTCGAATCCGTATCCATATACCACCGCCGCTGTCATATACCACCACCGCTGCCATCTACCACCATATATCCACCACCAATCCGAGTTCTTGTCATATTAGGTTTGTTTTCGAGATCCATCTAGATTCCGATTCGTGTTTCCTTGCCGGAGTAGGTTTCTTAAAAAAAATTGAGACAGGTAGCCACGCTCCGTTTAGGCCCAAAATTTGAGACAGGTAGCCATGCCGGAGTTGGGTAGCCACGCTCCGTTTAGGCCCAAAATTTTTCGAAAACGCATTTTTCGAAAAAATTTCTGGCTATCCTATTTTTAGGTGTTTCTGAGTGTTTTGAGACAGGTGCCATTATAGGAAGTTTTTTTGACCCGTTTCCAGGTTTTGGGTCCGGGCAGTCAAAAAAAAAATTGTCGAAAAAAAAAATTGCGTGCCCATCCTGTCAGTTTGACCTAGGAAGAGTTTTGAGACACTCGCCATTATAGTGCTTTTTCGCAAAAGAAAAAAAAAGCAGCGCAAAAAAAAGAGCGCAAAAAAAAAGAGAGCGAAAAGAAAAATTCCAGAGTGTGCTTTTCCCTTGTTTACGTGCCGCGCCGTGATTTTGTTGGTGTTCTAGGCTCGCGTCTCTAGCACAGTCTAGCCTAGGACCAGCACAGTACCGTCGTTGAGCGTTTATTCAACTTTGCATCTCTGAATTGATTATTGCTGACCCTTTTTGCTACCATACTATAAGCCTTCCCAGCTCCACATACATCTACGTCGTGTGTTTGACTCTCCCTGGTAATCGCTCTATCCAAGCTTTGAGAGTTTTTGACTACAACGGTTGCCGATCACCGCCTGCTGCTGGGTAAGAACTGGTAAGAATTTGAGATTTGCTTGACGGATTTGTGATACACCACCACCACTTCTTAGTAGTCTGTAGGATCATATTCTTGTGTGTTTCTATTGCTGCTAACCATGCCAGGATCACAAGCCGACGAGATTGACTGGGAGAACTTATCGAACAAGGAGCTTCATGATAAGTTTCAACAAATGATGACTGAACAGGTACAAGATGTGCTGAACAATTTTGAAGAGGCCATGGAGAAGATCACTGGCCTTGAGAAGACGTTCGAAACAAAGCTCGATAACAGATTTAATGAACTGCTTGCGCGTCTTCCACCACCGGCTGCACCTGTCGCACCTCTGCAACAACAACAACTACGCCCCCTTCCGAATCAGTATGGACGGGCACAGCGTGTTCCTATTGAGCCAGGACAAAATTCTGGTGCCGCTGCTACTGCTGTTGGTGTTTCTTTGGCTCCTGCTACTGCTGCTGCTGGTACCCAGGAGGATGATGAGTATGCGGGCGATTATGAGGATGAGGTTGATCAAAATCAGATCTACGAGCAGCCACCAGCACCACCACCAGCAGGTCGACCTCAGGTATATATTCGTAATGGTAGGCCTGCACCACCACCTCAGGTACGAGATGATGTCCATATTCCTAAACTGAAATTGAATATTCCACCATTTGAGGGTAGATATGTTCCTGATATATATCTTACTTGGGAGTTAGAAACTGAACAATGATTTACATGTTTACAATATCCTGAGGAGAGGCGAGTTGCTGCTGCTGTTTGTGCTTTCACTAGTTTTGCATGTGTATGGTGGTCTGAACATTGTAGACTATATCCTATTCCAACTACTTGGGCTGCTTTGAAAACTGCTATGCGTACTCGTTGGGTTCCACCATATTATCAACGTGAATTGCTTCAAAAATTACAGCGCTTAAGACAAGGAAAAAATTCTGTAGAAGAATATTATCAGGAATTACAAACTGGCATGATTAGATGTGATATTGTTGAGGAGAATGAAGCTATGCTTGCACGTTTTCTGGGTGGATTAAATAGAGAGATTCAGACCATTCTAGACTATAAGGAGTATACTAATATCACTCGTTTATTCCATCTTGCTTGTAAAGCTGAACGTGAAGTGCAGGATCGACAAGCATTGGCGCGAACTAACTTTTCTACAGGACGACCTTCATCATGGACACCGCGTGCATCTTCTACTTCAACTGCACGAGCACCTCAATCAGGTGCCTCCTACAGCCGTGATACAAGAAAACAGGAACAACCACCTGATGAGGACATGGCTACCATAGTTACACCCATATCCTCTGTTGTTTTACCTCTTGGAACAGTTGCTAGAGCTCAGATACGCCAATTAAATTATCAGGTACTTTCGTTTCTTGGTAATGTTTCTAGTGTTCATGAGAATATGATGTTGCCTAACTTAGATACATTTGTGTTGCTTGCAATTGAAGGGCCTAGCACGGACAAGAAGGATGAACATTGGAGCATGGTCAAGCACGAAGATGAAGGTGCGTGCAAAGAGAACAAGAACGGAGGTTCAAGTGGAGATTTCCGGACTTTGAAGCCACCATGATGACATACAAGAAGATGGACAAAATATACAAGATGGCCTTTCATAAATTTCCTCCGTAGCTTATTATTGGTGTTGCGCCACCTTATTTTGGGCCAGGCCCATGTAATCTATTTTTAGAGTCCATATTATAGGGGAAAGGACTTAGGAGGTGTTTTAGTCCCACCTTGCCAAGGGTGGACAAAATCCCCTCTCTTTTCCCTATATATATAGCCCTTAAGGCTTCGTTTAGACTTGGGGATTTGTTTAGTTAAAAGTTAGCCATTGCAACTTCGTGTACTTCGTTTGTGTTCAACGACCAGACCAAGACCGCTTACGGATCCCCACCATTATCAATACCTCATATATATTTGCAATATTCAGATTGCTTTATCATATTCTTGCTCGTTCTTCGATTGCTTGCGGGAATAGACCTTCGTGGTCAGGCTGACCGTGCTTCCGGCATCGTCAGTAACCTTAGGAGATTGGTTTAGCGATTGCTAAGGCGCAACGTCGTGCATGTTTGTAGTCGGATCGTCAAAGTCGTCTCCACCAAATCGATAGTTATCATCTCATCGTGTGTCGAGTTGCTGGTTTTTAGTGTCTAGTCTTTTAGAGTTTCGAGTTCTGGTCACGTTTTGTTCACGCCGCATCCGCATACACCATCATCCACTTCATTATCATTCTCCGCTGCCCGATCTTTTCTTCACCGCCGCTGCCGCCATCATCATCATCCATCTGTTGTTGCCGTTCGTCGCCATCTTGACTTGTCTTTGAAAAAAAAATCAGCATCGTGATCCTTGTTGGAGAGAAAGTTTGGACCCTTATTTTGTGGATCACGTGATACAACAGTTTGCAAGGTTGGGATCAGCCAATAGAAGAAAAAAAAAGAGGTGCAAACAGGAGTTGCCCTGGGCTGGACTGAATATAACAAAAAGGAGGAGATTTAAAGGGTTCAGAACGCTTGTGGTGATTGTTTTCCTTAGAAACCATGAGTACTACTAGTACTTTTGAAGCAAGATAAGGCAAGGGGCCAGTGCAAATCGTGATCTGTTGACCAGCCAAAAAAAAGGGCTAGTATTTTGGAAAGGCATCTATTTTCGTGGAAGGTTTTGACCGCAAGAAAAAAAAAGACTTGTTTCCCACGGAATAGGAGAGAATCACGTGGTATTTTTGTTGTGAGGAAGTTGAGATTGATTAGGAAGAAAGAGATCACATTCGCTAGGTACAAGTGGAGGCCGAAGAGAAAAAAAATTGCAGATATTTGGAATGATAGATTCGTGGGTATCCTATCATATATTGTCCACGTTTTGAGTTCGGAAATAGAATAAAAGGAAGGAACGAACACATGAAGGGATACTAGTGCTTTATTTGGCAGATTTGGATCGGCCATATTGAAAAAAAAACTGTTGTTTGGCTTCTCCACGCAAAGAGAACGCATTGATTGCAGATTTGTTTCCTTGCCTTCACGTGAAGAAAAAAACAGATTTGTTTCCATCGACTTGGAGTACTAGTTGGCTGGTTCGGTTGGGTTTCCTACCAAAAAAAATAGAGATTGACAAAAAAAACGTGGAAGAGAGTTTGTTGGAAACTTTGGATATTCCTTTAGTTGGGATAACGTTTTGGGAAAAGATCTGACCGAATCCTCCAAGTTTGGTAACTTTGGATCGGCTTAAAAGAAGAAACAAGTGCAGATCTGGTTTTCCGTTGGAGGTTTCCAAGTCTGGACGTTTTTTTTTTTTGGAGAGAAAAAAAAAGGGAAAAACAAATTTCGGTTGGAGGTTTCCAAATTCTGGACGTTTGGGATATTCGAAGGAAAAACAAGGAAAGAAGAAAACGTATACAAGGAAAGTGTGAGCGCTTGATCTTATTTTGAGGTGAGAGAAGAAGGAAAGAGATTGGTTTGGCCAGGAAATAAAAAGTGCAAGTAAAGGAAGGAAAGTAAAGGAGAGAGAATGAAAGAGAAAAGCAAAACGTGAGGGAGAGATAGACTTGTGAACAAATATTTAAAAGGAAAGAGAAGGTGCAGATTTGCTCTCTTGGAAATTCGGAAATAAAAGGGTGAGTTTTTTTTTGCTCAGTTTAAAAGAAGAAACAAGAAAAGGAAGTTACATCCGGATTGGGTTTTTTTTTCGGAGAGAGAAGGCATTTCCTAAGAGAAAAAGAGAGAGTTCAAAAAAAATACGGAGAACAAAAAGGGAAGAGATAAGTTGGCTGGGTGCAGCACGTGAGGAAAAAAAGTTTGAGGTTAAAAAACAGTTGAGAGAGCAGCTACACCGAATATTTGGAGATATCATACGTGCTAGTAGTTCTAGTTTGACGAGTTAATTTGGTACGGTTGGCTGAAGAAAAAAAAGGAGGGATTATCTGGTGGTAGAAGAGATATACAAGTGCTTGTACTTTCTGATTGCTGCGTCGGTCAAAATTTTTGCTGCATCTTGCGTTTGCACGTGAATTTCACTTGTGTCTTAGGCTCGCGTCTCTAGCACAGTCTAGCCTAGGACCAGCACTCGACCACTTTGAACGAATTTTCAGCTTGCACTAATTAACGTGGTTGTAGCATTTTTTTCCCACATATATAAAGCCAACCCAGCTCCACATATTTCTACACCGTCTATCCATACGTTCACCTGGCAATCGCTTTAGCCAACTTTTGGAGTTACTTGACACCGCTGGTTGCCGATCACCGCCTGCTGCATGGTAAGACATTGTAAGACATTGATATTTGTTTTACTGTGAGCGTTTTACTACCACATCCTAGTAGTTATAGGAACATTATTTTTGGATTTTGTTTCTTGTTTCTACTAATCATGACAGGATCTAGAGTCAATCCATGGGTTTTGTCGATCGCGGGAGACGTGCCACCACCTATGCAAATTCCACAACGATCACGAGAGGTGCATAAACATCCAAATGCACATGATCAGGTTAATGTTTCTATACCATCATTTAATGGCCGTTTTAGACCTGCTTTATATATTGAATGGGAGTTCGACATAAATATTATATTTGCTTCCCATAATTTTGATGAATGTAAAAAAGTTAAGGTTGCGGTTGGTTCTTTCACTGGTTATGCTTTAGTTTGGTGGAGTGAATATTGTCGGTTACACCCTGATTATATACCTATTACTTGGGATGTTTTGAAACTTGCCATGCGACATACATTCGTCCCCGCTTATTATACTCGTGACATGATTAAAAAGTTGCAACATTTAAAACAAGGTAGTGACACTGTAACGAAATATTATGATACTTTACAAACTACCTTGTTGCATTCCTCTTTAGAAGAAAGTGAAGAAGATTTTATGGATAGATTTTGGGGAGGATTAAACCGTGACATTCAGGAGATACTAATTCATGAAACATGTTATCCTATGGACCGTTTGTTTCGTCTTGCTTGCAAAGCTGAACAGGAGATAACAAGACGTGTTGCCCACAAGATAAACAAGCGGAAGGTGCAAATCCCACGAGTTGCGACGGTTGTTCCTTCCACCACTGCGTCTCCTATGGCAACAACATCCATTGTTGAGAGCACTACATCACCTCCACCATGTGACGTGTCGCCACCTAGAGTGCCTACATCATCTTTGTTGATCATCAGAGGTAATGACAAAGGTACCGATCTTCCACCTCCACATGAGTATGATGAATTCCTTGTCAATTTAAATGAACCATGCGATGAGCTACCCACTACTTTGATCACACCAGCTATTTTAGAGGACTATGTTCATGATTTGACTTTGCCATGTGATCAAACAATTTTGAGTGAACCCATTGAATTAACTATTGATGCAAAAGAACCATGTGAATCAGTGAAAAGATCAGATTTGGATCAAATACGTTTGAAAATAGTTGTGCCAATGTTTAATCATTTTGATATGACCTCTAATCTTGGTGATGGTTCATCATGGTTGGGATGGTTTAATGATGAGCATTGCCAATCTTTTATTATGAATAAGAGCTTCACTTATATGTGCAAACTGAGTTGCAATATTTTCATGCCTTTGACTTCTTGTGATAATATATTGGCTTTATTTTTCACGACTTTTGAAGGGTGCTCTTGTATAACTGTGTCACATGTGCCACAACTAAGATCAGTTAAAATGGATGACATATACATATACAACGTGTACACCTTGTCTCTATTGTTAGCCATATTTCAGATTAAGCAACGCCGAGGACGGCTTTGTTTTCAAGAAGGGGAGGATGATGAGGACATGGCTACCATAGTTACACCCATATCCCCTGTTGTTTTACCTCTTGGAACAGTTGCTAGAGCTCAGATACGCCAATTAAATTATCAGGTACTTTCGTTTCTTGGTAATGTTTCTAGTGTTCATGAGAATATGATGCTGCCTAACTTAGATACATTTGTGTTGCTTGCAATTGAAGGGCCTAGCACGGACAAGAAGGATGAACATTGGAGCATGGTCAAGCACGAAGATGAAGGTGCGTGCAAAGAGAACAAGAACGGAGGTTCAAGTGGAGATTTCCGGACTTTGAAGCCACCATGATGACATACAAGAAGATGGACAAAATATACAAGATGGCCTTTCATAAATTTCCTCCGTAGCTTATTATTGGTGTTGCGCCACCTTATTTTGGGCCAGGCCCATGTAATCTATTTTTAGAGTCCATATTATAGGGGAAAGGACTTAGGAGGTGTTTTAGTCCCACCTTGCCAAGGGTGGACAAAATCCCCTCTCTTTTCCCTATATATATAGCCCTTAAGGCTTCGTTTAGACTTGGGGATTTGTTTAGTTAAAAGTTAGCCATTGCAACTTCGTGTACTTCGTTTGTGTTCAACGACCAGACCAAGACCGCTTACGGATCCCCACCATTATCAATACCTCATATATATTTGCAATATTCAGATTGCTTTATCATATTCTTGCTCGTTCTTCGATTGCTTGCGGGAATAGACCTTCGTGGTCAGGCTGACCGTGCTTCCGGCATCGTCAGTAACCTTAGGAGATTGGTTTAGCGATTGCTAAGGCGCAACGTCGTGCATGTTTGTAGTCGGATCGTCAAAGTCGTCTCCACCAAATCGATAGTTATCATCTCATCGTGTGTCGAGTTGCTGGTTTTTAGTGTCTAGTCTTTTAGAGTTTCGAGTTCTGGTCACGTTTTGTTCACGCCGCATCCGCATACACCATCATCCACTTCATTATCATTCTCCGCTGCCCGATCTTTTCTTCACCGCCGCTGCCGCCATCATCATCATCCATCTGTTGTTGCCGTTCGTCGCCATCTTGACTTGTCTTTGAAAAAAAAATCAGCATCGTGATCCTTGTTGGAGAGAAAGTTTGGACCCTTATTTTGTGGATCACGTGATACAACAGTTTGCAAGGTTGGGATCAGCCAATAGAAGAAAAAAAAAGAGGTGCAAACAGGAGTTGCCCTGGGCTGGACTGAATATAACAAAAAGGAGGAGATTTAAAGGGTTCAGAACGCTTGTGGTGATTGTTTTCCTTAGAAACCATGAGTACTACTAGTACTTTTGAAGCAAGATAAGGCAAGGGGCCAGTGCAAATCGTGATCTGTTGACCAGCCAAAAAAAAGAGCTAATATTTTGGAAAGGCATCTATTTTCGTGGAAGGTTTTGACCGCAAGAAAAAAAAGATTTGTTTCCCACGGAATAGGAGAGAATCACGTGGTATTTTTGTTGTGAGGAAGTTGAGATTGATTAGGAAGAAAGAGATCACATTCGCTAGGTACAAGTGGAGGCCGAAGAGAAAAAAAATTGCAGATATTTGGAATGATAGATTCGTGGGTATCCTATCATATATTGTCCACGTTTTGAGTTCGGAAATAGAATAAAAGGAAGGAACGAACACATGAAGGGATACTAGTGCTTTATTTGGCAGATTTGGATCGGCCATATTGAAAAAAAACTGTTGTTTGGCTTCTCCACGCAAAGAGAACGCATTGATTGCAGATTTGTTTCCTTGCCTTCACGTGAAGAAAAAAACAGATTTGTTTCCATCGACTTGGAGTACTAGTTGGCTGGTTCGGTTGGGTTTCCTACCAAAAAAAAATAGAGATTGACAAAAAAAACGTGGAAGAGAGTTTGTTGGAAACTTTGGATATTCCTTTAGTTGGGATAACGTTTTGGGAAAAGATCTGACCGAATCCTCCAAGTTTGGTAACTTTGGATCGGCTTAAAAGAAGAAACAAGTGCAGATCTGGTTTTCCGTTGGAGGTTTCCAAGTCTGGACGTTTTTTTTTTTTGGAGAGAAAAAAAAAGGGAAAAACAAATTTCGGTTGGAGGTTTCCAAATTCTGGACGTTTGGGATATTCGAAGGAAAAACAAGGAAAGAAGAAAACGTATACAAGGAAAGTGTGAGCGCTTGATCTTATTTTGAGGTGAGAGAAGAAGGAAAGAGATTGGTTTGGCCAGGAAATAAAAAGTGCAAGTAAAGGAAGGAAAGTAAAGGAGAGAGAATGAAAGAGAAAAGCAAAACGTGAGGGAGAGATAGACTTGTGAACAAATATTTAAAAGGAAAGAGAAGGTGCAGATTTGCTCTCTTGGAAATTCGGAAATAAAAGGGTGAGTTTTTTTTTTGCTCAGTTTAAAAGAAGAAACAAGAAAAGGAAGTTACATCCGGATTGGGTTTTTTTTTCGGAGAGAGAAGGCATTTCCTAAGAGAAAAAGAGAGAGTTCAAAAAAAATACGGAGAACAAAAAGGGAAGAGATAAGTTGGCTGGGTGCAGCACGAGAGGAAAAAAAGTTTGAGGTTAAAAAACAGTTGAGAGAGCAGCTACACCGAATATTTGGAGATATCATACGTGCTAGTAGTTCTAGTTTGACGAGTTAATTTGGTACGGTTGGCTGAAGAAAAAAAAGGAGGGATTATCTGGTGGTAGAAGAGATATACAAGTGCTTGTACTTTCTGATTGCTGCGTCGGTCAAAATTTTTGCTGCATCTTGCGTTTGCACGTGAATTTCACTTGTGTCTTAGGCTCGCGTCTCTAGCACAGTCTAGCCTAGGACCAGCACTCGACCACTTTGAACGAATTTTCAGCTTGCACTAATTAACGTGGTTGTAGCATTTTTTTCCCACATATATAAAGCCAACCCAGCTCCACATATTTCTACACCGTCTATCCATACGTTCACCTGGCAATCGCTTTAGCCAACTTTTGGAGTTACTTGACACCGCTGGTTGCCGATCACCGCCTGCTGCATGGTAAGACATTGTAAGACATTGATATTTGTTTTACTGTGAGCGTTTTACTACCACATCCTAGTAGTTATAGGAACATTATTTTTGGATTTTGTTTCTTGTTTCTACTAATCATGACAGGATCTAGAGTCAATCCATGGGTTTTGTCGATCGCGGGAGACGTGCCACCACCTATGCAAATTCCACAACGATCACGAGAGGTGCATAAACATCCAAATGCACATGATCAGGTTAATGTTTCTATACCATCATTTAATGGCCGTTTTAGACCTGCTTTATATATTGAATGGGAGTTCGACATAAATATTATATTTGCTTCCCATAATTTTGATGAATGTAAAAAAGTTAAGGTTGCGGTTGGTTCTTTCACTGGTTATGCTTTAGTTTGGTGGAGTGAATATTGTCGGTTACACCCTGATTATATACCTATTACTTGGGATGTTTTGAAACTTGCCATGCGACATACATTCGTCCCCGCTTATTATACTCGTGACATGATTAAAAAGTTGCAACATTTAAAACAAGGTAGTGACACTGTAACGAAATATTATGATACTTTACAAACTACCTTGTTGCATTCCTCTTTAGAAGAAAGTGAAGAAGATTTTATGGATAGATTTTGGGGAGGATTAAACCGTGACATTCAGGAGATACTAATTCATGAAACATGTTATCCTATGGACCGTTT
This sequence comes from Triticum aestivum, assembly GCF_018294505.1. NCBI lineage: Eukaryota > Viridiplantae > Streptophyta > Magnoliopsida > Poales > Poaceae > Triticum > Triticum aestivum. The sequence goes on from NC_057810.1 coordinate 336,052,648, forward strand.
GTTTCGTCTTGCTTGCAAAGCTGAACAGGAGATAACAAGACGTGTTGCCCACAAGATAAACAAGCGGAAGGTGCAAATCCCACGAGTTGCGACGGTTGTTCCTTCCACCACTGCGTCTCCTATGGCAACAACATCCATTGTTGAGAGCACTACATCACCTCCACCATGTGACGTGTCGCCACCTAGAGTGCCTACATCATCTTTGTTGATCATCAGAGGTAATGACAAAGGTACCGATCTTCCACCTCCACATGAGTATGATGAATTCCTTGTCAATTTAAATGAACCATGCGATGAGCTACCCACTACTTTGATCACACCAGCTATTTTAGAGGACTATGTTCATGATTTGACTTTGCCATGTGATCAAACAATTTTGAGTGAACCCATTGAATTAACTATTGATGCAAAAGAACCATGTGAATCAGTGAAAAGATCAGATTTGGATCAAATACGTTTGAAAATAGTTGTGCCAATGTTTAATCATTTTGATATGACCTCTAATCTTGGTGATGGTTCATCATGGTTGGGATGGTTTAATGATGAGCATTGCCAATCTTTTATTATGAATAAGAGCTTCACTTATATGTGCAAACTGAGTTGCAATATTTTCATGCCTTTGACTTCTTGTGATAATATATTGGCTTTATTTTTCACGACTTTTGAAGGGTGCTCTTGTATAACTGTGTCACATGTGCCACAACTAAGATCAGTTAAAATGGATGACATATACATATACAACGTGTACACCTTGTCTCTATTGTTAGCCATATTTCAGATTAAGCAACGCCGAGGACGGCTTTGTTTTCAAGAAGGGGAGGATGATGAGGACATGGCTACCATAGTTACACCCATATCCCCTGTTGTTTTACCTCTTGGAACAGTTGCTAGAGCTCAGATACGCCAATTAAATTATCAGGTACTTTCGTTTCTTGGTAATGTTTCTAGTGTTCATGAGAATATGATGCTGCCTAACTTAGATACATTTGTGTTGCTTGCAATTGAAGGGCCTAGCACGGACAAGAAGGATGAACATTGGAGCATGGTCAAGCACGAAGATGAAGGTGCGTGCAAAGAGAACAAGAACGGAGGTTCAAGTGGAGATTTCCGGACTTTGAAGCCACCATGATGACATACAAGAAGATGGACAAAATATACAAGATGGCCTTTCATAAATTTCCTCCGTAGCTTATTATTGGTGTTGCGCCACCTTATTTTGGGCCAGGCCCATGTAATCTATTTTTAGAGTCCATATTATAGGGGAAAGGACTTAGGAGGTGTTTTAGTCCCACCTTGCCAAGGGTGGACAAAATCCCCTCTCTTTTCCCTATATATATAGCCCTTAAGGCTTCGTTTAGACTTGGGGATTTGTTTAGTTAAAAGTTAGCCATTGCAACTTCGTGTACTTCGTTTGTGTCCAACGACCAGACCAAGACCGCTTACGGATCCCCACCATTATCAATACCTCATATATATTTGCAATATTCAGATTGCTTTATCATATTCTTGCTCGTTCTTCGATTGCTTGCGGGAATAGACCTTCGTGGTCAGGCTGACCGTGCTTCCGGCATCGTCAGTAACCTTAGGAGATTGGTTTAGCGATTGCTAAGGCGCAACGTCGTGCACGTTTGTAGTCGGATCGTCAAAGTCGTCTCCACCAAATCGATAGTTATCATCTCATCGAAAGATCGGGACACCCTCGCCTCTATCACCACCATTATCTGCCAAGAGCGCACCTGCCGGGCTTGCACAGAGTTCTTCTTCCAGGGCATCAACAGGGCACACAACTGATATTATTTGTCGTTGTTGTAAGGGAGGAGGTCATTATGCGAGAGAATGCAAATCTCCGCGTGTGATGATTGCTACCGCGGATGGTGGATATGAGTCCGCTAGTGACTATGATGAGGAGACTTTGGCTCTTATTACACGTGAAGAACATGGTGGAGATGATTCTGATCATGAGACGCAATACATGGCTCCTGAAGACGCTGACAGGTATGAATGTTCAGTTGCTCAACGTGTTTTGAGTGTGCAGGTCACACAAGCTGAGCAAAATCAGAGGCACAATTTGTTCCATACCAAGGGAGTTGTGAAGGAACGTTCTGTGCGCGTCATCATAGACGGAGGGAGCTGCAACAACTTGGCTAGCATGGAGATGGTGGAGAAGCTTTCTCTCACCACAAGACCACATCCACATCCTTACTACATCCAATGGTTCAACAACAGCGGCAAGGTTAAGGTAACACGTACTGTTCGTGTGCATTTTAGTATCTCTACATATGCTGATTATGTTGATTGTGATGTGGTACCTATGCAAGCATGTTCCTTATTACTTGGTAGACCATGGCAATTTGATAAAAACTCTGTACACCATGGTAGAAACAATCACTATACTCTTGTTCATAAGGATAAAAATATTACTTTGCTTCCTATGACTCCTGATTCCATTTTTAAAGATGATATTAATAGAGCTAATAAAGCAAAACAGGAGAAGAATATGAGTGAAAATCAGATTGTGGCAAAAGAATTTGAGCAACAAATGAAGCCTAATAATAAACCATCTAGTGTTGCTTCTGAAATTAAATTGAAAAGTGCATGTTTATTTGCCACCAAATCTGATATTGATGAGCTAGATTTCAGCAAATCTGTTTGCTATGCTTTTGTGTGCAAAGAGGCATTATTTTCATTCGAGGACGTGCCTTCCTCTTTGCCTCCTGTTGTCACTAACATTTTGCAGGAGTTCGCTGATGTCTTTCCACAAGACGTGCCACCGGGATTACCACCTATTCGAGGGATTGAGCATCAGATTGACTTAATTCCCGGTGCTTCACTGCCAAACCGTGCACCATACCGTACCAATCCAGAGGAGACGAAGGAGATTATGCGTCAAGTACAAGAGCTTCTCGACAAAGGTTATATATGTGAATCCCTTAGTCCTTGTGCTGTTCCTATTATTCTAGTGCCGAAAAAGGATGGTACATCACGTATGTGTGTTGATTGTAGAGGCATTAATAATATTACTATTCGTTATCGTCATCCTATTCCTAGGCTAGATGATATGCTTGATGAATTGAGTGGCTCTACAATATTCTCCAAAGTTGATTTGCGTAGTGGCTACCATCAAATTCGTATGAAATTGGGAGATGAATGGAAAACAGCATTTAAAACTAAGTTTGGATTATATGAGTGGTTAGTCATGCCTTTTGGGTTAACTAATGCACCTAGTACTTTCATGAGATTAATGAATGAAGTTTTACGTGCTTTCATTGGACGATTTGTGGTAGTTTACTTTGATGACATATTGATTTATAGCAGATCTTTGGAAGAACATTTGGAACATTTACGTGCTGTTTTTATTGCTCTACGTGATGCACGTTTGTTTGGTAACCTTGGGAAGTGCACCTTTTGCACCGACCGAGTATCTTTTCTTGGCTATGTTGTTACTCCACAGGGAATTGAAGTTGATAAAGCCAAGATTGAAGCTATTGAGAGTTGGCCGCAGCCCAAAACGGTCACACAAGTGAGGAGTTTTCTTGGCCTCGCTGGATTCTATAGGCGTTTTGTGAGAGATTTCAGCACCATTGCTGCACCTCTCAATGAGCTTACAAAGAAAGATGTGCCTTTTCTTTGGGGTACCGCACAGGAAGAAGCCTTCTCGGTATTGAAAGATAAGTTGACACATGCTCCTTTACTCCAACTTCCTGATTTTAATAAGACTTTTGAGCTTGAATGTGATGCTAGTGGAATTGGATTAGGAGGTGTGTTATTACAAGATGGCAAACCTGTCGCATACTTTTCTGAAAAATTGAGTTGGCCTAGTCTGAATTATTCTACTTATGATAAAGAATTATATGCTCTTGTCGGACTTTAGAAACATGGCAACATTATTTATGGCCCAAAGAATTTGTTATACATTCTGATCATGAATCTTTGAAACATATTAAAAGTCAAGCTAAACTGAATCGTAGACATGCTAAATGGGTTGAATTCATTGAGACTTTCCCTTATGTCATTAAACACAAGAAGGGAAAAGAAAATGTTATTGCTGATGCATTGTCTCGTCGCTATACTATGCTTTCACAACTTGACTTCAAAATATTTGGTTTGGAGACCATCAAAGATCAATATGTGCATGATGCTGATTTTAAAGATGTAATGCAGAATTGTAAAGAAGGAGGAATGTGGAACAAGTTTGCTGTTAACGATGGATTTGTCTTTCGTGCTAACAAGCTATGCACTCCAGCTAGCTCCGTTCGTCTTTTGTTGTTGCAGGAGGCGCATGGAGGAGGATTAATGGGACACTTTGGCGTGAAGAAGACGGAGGACGTACTTGCTACACATTTCTTTTGGCCAAAGATGAGACGGGATGTTGAGCGTTTTATTGCTCGCTGCACTACATGTCAAAAAGCTAAGTCACGACTCAATCCTCATGGTTTATATATGCCTTTGCCTGTACCTAGTGTTCCTTGGGAGGATATATCTATGGACTTTGTTTTAGGTTTACCTCGAACAAAGAAGGGGAGGGATAGCATATTTGTTGTCGTGGATAGATTCTCGAAAATGGCACACTTTATACCATGTCATAAAAGCGATGATGCTGTTAATGTTGCTGATTTGTTCTTTCGTGAAATTATTCGCTTGCATGGTGTGCCAAATACTATTGTTTCAGATCCTGATACTAAATTTCTTAGCCACTTTTGGAGATGTTTATGGGCTAAGTTGGGGACTAAACTGCTTTTTAGTACTACTTGTCACCCCCAAACTGATGGACAAACTGAAGTAGTCAATAGAACGTTGTCTACTATGCTTAGGGCTGTTTTGAAGAATAATAAGAAAATGTGGGAGGAATGCTTGCCTCATATTGAATTTGCTTATAATCGTTCATTGCATTCTACTACTAAGATGTGCCCTTTTGAAGTTGTGTATGGTTTCCTACCTCGTGCACCTATTGATTTGTTGCCTCTTCCATCTTCGGAGAAGGTTAATTTTGATGCTAAACAACGTGCTGAATTGATTTTAAAAATGCATGAGTTAACTAAGGAAAACATTGAGCGTATGAATGCTAAATATAAACTTGCTGGAGATAAGGGTAGAAAACATGTTGTGTTTGCACCTGGAGATCTTGTTTGGTTACATTTGCGTAAGGATAGATTTCCTGATTTGCGCAAATCAAAGTTAATGCCACGTGCTGATGGTCCCTTTAAGGTGTTAGAGAAAATAAATGATAATGCATATAAACTTGAGCTGCCTGTAGATTTTGGGGTTAGTCCCACTTTTAACATTGCAGATTTGAAGCCTTATTTGGGTGAGGAAGATGAACTTCCGTCGAGGACGACTTCATTTCAAGAAGGGGAGGATGATGAGGACATCAATACAATTGTTACACCCACAGCCCCTGCTGCTATACATACTGGACCAATTACTAGAGCTCGTGCACGCCAACTAAATTACCAGGTACTTTCGTTTCTTGGTAATGATTCTAATGTTCATGAGAATATGATGCTGCCTAAATTGGATACATTTGTTTTGCTTACAAATGAAGGGCCTAGCTTGGAGAAGGATGAACATTGGAGCAAGAACAAGCATGGAGATGATGGCATGCGCAAGGGGAACAAGAACGGAGTTACAAGTGATGATTTCAGGACTTTGAAGCCACCATAATGGGTGCATGAAGCCTTGGACGAAATATACAAGATACCACTTCATAAATTTCGTCCCGAGGCTATTTTAGGTGCTGCGTCACCTTATTATTGGGCCAGGCCCATGTAATTTCGAAATACATAAGTATAGGCTATTTTTAGAGTCCGTATGTGTGGGGAAACAAGAGATAGGGTTGATTTCGGACCCCTCCACCAAGGGCCACGAAATTCCCCCCTCTTCCTCCATATATACAGCCCTTAGGGCATCGTTTAGACTTTGGGTTTTGTTTAGATTAAAAGTTCGCCATAGCTGCAACTTCGCGTACTTCGTTTGTGTTCAACGACCAGACAAAGGCATCACAGAACCCCACCTTGATCAATAAAGTTTTCATCTTATATTCGCAATATCCAGATTGCAATCTCAGTTTCTTGCTTGTTCTTCGTTTGCTCGCAGGAAACAGACCCTCGTGGTCAGGTTGATCGTGCTCCGGCGTGGTCAATAACCTCTCGGAGTTGGTTTAGCGATTGCTAAGGCGCGACGTCCTCGCACGTTCGTAGTCGGATCGTCAAAGTCGACTGCCACCAAAGCGATATCCATCATCTCATCGAAAGACGGGACACCTTTGCCTCTATCATACTGGTACACACCGGTACTGGCAGTCCGGTCCCGGATGAACCGATCGCCGTGGTCGTCTTCTTCTTAGGAGCCATGGCGATGAAGAACTGCTGGGCCAACTACTAGACCAGATTCTCACAATTGCGCCCCCTACCTGGCGCGCCAAAGATGTCAGTGGGAAACGACACCTATGGGATCACAAGAATCCGTACTACGGTTGCGGGGCGCGGGGTTGTGAGAAGAGCTGGATTAGTAACCAGCACAAAGATCGTTTACCTAGGTTCGGGCCGCGAGGATGCGTAAAACCCTAGTCCTACTTTGGTGGATGTGTTTAGTGTTTTTGAGCTCTTGAACTAGCTACGGTGGCTGCATGGTTTAAAAGAGCCGAATCCCCCCGGTACGCCATGGGCCTCCTTTTATAGTCGAAAGGGGCTGCCACAGTGGCACACAGGAGGTGGAAAGGCCTACAGTGCCATGAGCTTATCACTCGTATTACAGGACAAGACACATTTAATGCGTAGCTTAGGTGTCCTCTTGCTTTATCGGGGACGGGAGCGAGGCCCGTCCCGTCCTTCGCCGCTCCTCCTCGCTTTGACACACGCCCTGGCCAGCGATGCATGCGGCGCCATGTAGGAAGGCAAGCAGCTAAGGTGGAGCGGTGGTGGAGTGATGCGGAGCATCCTATGGACATCACCATGTCAAGAGTCCGTTCGGCAAGTGACACGTGCGACATCTACTTCTCATACATAGAGGTGAATCTTCTCCTTTACACGTGTTCACTTGACCCCTTAGAGGATGGTATACTGCTTGACACTTCTCCCGTGTGCATGTATAGGTATTGTTGGAGCTTCACGGATGTCGAGGAGGAGTGCAAGCGCCAAGGAACCACTACACCATCCGCGAGGGAAGCCTGGAAGCGAAGACGGAAGAAGAAGGACCTGCCCAGTCCAGAAAGGGCGGTACTACTGCCCAAAGCAAGCGATACTACCGCTAAGACCCTCCAAGCGGTACTACCGCCCATGTGTCCAGTACTACCACCCTGCCTATGCGCAACTGCGGGCCTTTGGCCTTGTATCCTCTCCCACTTACCCCTTCGTGGCTTAGACTAAAAATAGACCACCTCCACCTCCTTTCTAGGGTTAGCAAATATGATAGCTCATTCTTAGGTGAGCTTTGCTCCTACCTCTACTCTTGAGAGAGAGAGAGAGAGACTACCACTCCCATGGAGTTCAAGACCTCCATGTGAGAAGATCCCGCGGGATATCATCAAGGCCCCCTTGTGGGAAGATCCGTCTAGGATATCATCAAGACCTCCTCTTGGAGATGAACCTTACCTTGTACCTTTCTCTTTGTTGTTCATGTACTTTGTGATCTTGTGTGTTTGATTGTCTAGTGGATGTGTGATTAGACTTGTTCTTGAGTGTTTCCCATTGTGTTTTCTCCCCGTTCTTCCCCGCGTTCATCGTGTTCTTCGAGGGATCCCACTCCAAACGTGAAAGATCGGCCTACACCGGGTTAGCCCCATATCATGGAGCCTCCACGAAGATCTGCATGCCGCCACGCAGGCTTGTGCTGAGTTGGCCTGGAAGATGCATGTTGCCACGCAGGTGCCTGTCCGGCTAGTCGGGCTAGCAGCTGCATGTGAACGGCGGTGGAGACTTGGCTGGTGCGGTCCTGGCCGTGGCCCCGCTGACCCCCTTGGCAAGGGTCTTGCTGGGTGGCCCGTCAAGGGTCTTGCCGTGGCGCGCTGTTGTCCCCGGCAAGGATCTTGCTGAGGGTCTTATGGGTTTCCTATGCAAGAATCTTGACGAGGATTGTGGCCTTCCAATCCTCATCTGATCTTGATTGTTCTTTGTCTTCACAAAGATTTGCATGCCACCATGGAGGTGCCTCCCGAGCCCTGGTCCAACGTGGTTGATGGTGTTGGAGACCGTGGGTTCGAGAGTGACTTACTCTGCTGGTGTGGGTGAGCCGCCCAGGAAAGGGCCTTGCCGGGGCTGCTAGGCTGCCCCCGGCAAGGGTCTTGCCAGGGAAACCTGCTTCGTCCATCTGCTCTTTGTGGTCTCGGTCCTTGGCGTTGTGCTAATTGTCTTGTGCCTTCGGCTTCTCTCCGGCTCCCCTCCTAAGTGTGGCCTCGGCCTATGGCTCTGACTGCCCGCGCACAAGTAACGGGTACAAAGGAGTGCCCCTACTTTAGTACACCGACAGCTCCGGAGGGTGAAGGTGGCGTGGAGAGGAGTCCTGCGACGAATGCATCCAAAGAGGTCTGAGGAGTTGGTGGAGTTTAAATTGGAGGAGCAACAGAGGCTGTAGCTACTGGTGCTGATGTAGTAGCCCTGATATCAATGGCTGGCACAGCTACAGACCTTTGTGCCCTTGGCACTCTCTGAAAAGCTTCAGTAGTAGCTCTCCCTCTTCTCTCTTCAGCTTCATCGTGGAGTTGCTCAACTGCAGTTTGGATCTCTATGACCTTCAAGTCTAGATCATAAAATTTAGTCTCAATGATCCTCTCTAGACTGTCTTGGTTCTGAGTTAGGGTTGCCAACCCTTCTCAATCCTCAAAGTTGCTTGAATGAGATAGCCCAGTTGATCTTGCTTGGATTTCAGAAATATCTGAGAAGCTTCTTCTGCACTTGGTGGCTTGGCTGCCTTCTCTGCTCTAGCTTTTTCTTTCTTCCCCTGAGCCTACACAGATGTGGGATGTGATGGATCCATGACAACCACAGTATCTTCAAACTCTGGCAGCAGGGGAAGATGTTCCTTGTCTAAGAGATACATGCTCTTGCCCATCTTAGAGTTGATGAGCATCTGAATTTGTGGAGCATAGCCACATGATCTCTTTTGGTCTGCTGCTGTCCTCATGATTGCCACAACAATCAGTGTCATCACTTTGAATTTTTCAGGCACATCAAACATATGCAGCAGATTTATTGAGTGCCCTCTAATCATCCTGTCATCTCTAGACTTGGGCAGTAGAGTGTGTCTAAGAATTGTGTTGATGGTTGGCAGACCTGACAACAGATAATACACATACCCAAACTTGTGGGTGTCCAAGGCAGCATCTGGAATTTCCCTGTACATGCAAGCCATTGAGCCATGTCCTTTCCTTGCCTTAGCATATACATTAGTATCAACATCAAGCTCTTCCGGGGCATTTATCAGCTTTGACCACTCATCCACTGAAGATTGGTACCTGGTACCCTCTGTCATCCAAACAATTTTACCATCTGGGTAAAAATGTGCTGTGGAGTAAAACTGCATGATCAACTCATCATTCCATTTTGTCAACTTCTGGCCAACAAATGCATCAACTCCTGTTGACCTAAAGCTCTCATGGACTCCTGGGAAATCATCTTCATTGCTATCAATGTGCTCCCAGTCGACCCATCTCATGTCACTGACTATTGGCTTCTTGTCAAGCAGCACAGTCTCATAGAAGTCTTGTTGTTCCTTTGTGTGGAACATGTAGTCAACAACTCTTCTCCTTCTAATGGCATATGGGTCATTCTTCCTCCATAGCCCGATACCTGCATCCTTTCTGAGCTTCATATTTTCAGCAACAGGATGTATGTCATCGTGATCAGGATTCTTGGGCTTCAACTTTCTAAGGACTTGCCCTTCTTCTTCTTCTTCTTCTTCTTCCACTTCAGGCACATGGGCCTTATGATAGAGGCAAAGGTGTCCCGTCTTTCGATGAGATGATGGATATCGCTTTGGTGGAAGTCGAATTTGACGATCCGACTACGAACGTGCGAGGACGTCGCACCTTAGCAATCACTAAACCAACTCTGAGAGGTTATTGAGCACACCGGAGCATGATCAACCTGACCACGAAGGTCTGTTTCCTGCAGGCAAACAAAGAACAAGCAAGAAACTAAGATTGCAATCTGGATATTGCAAATATAAGAGGAAAGCTTTATTGATCAAGGTGGGGTTCTGTGACGCCTTTGTCTGGTCGTTGATCACCAAACGAAGTACGCGAAGTTGCAGCTGGCGAACTTTTAATCTAAACAAAACCCAAAGTCTAAATGACGCCCTAAGGGCTGTATATATGGAGGAAGAGGGGGGAATTTCGTGGCCCTTGGGGAAGGGGTCGAAAACCAACCCTATCTATTGTTTCCCCACATATACGGACCCTAAAAATAGCCTATACTAAAGTATTTCGAAAATACATAGGCCTGGCCCAATAATAAGGTGACGCAACACCTAGAATAGCCTCTGGACGAAAATTATGAAGTAGTATCTTGTATATTGCATCATGCACTCATTATGGTGGCTTCAACATCCTGAAATCATCACTTGTAACTCCGTTCTTGTTCCCCTTGCGCATGCCATCATCTCCATGCTTGTTCTTGCTCCAATGTTCATCCTTCTCCAAGCTAGGCCCTTCATTTGTAAACAAAACAAATGTATCCAATTTAGGCAGCATCATATTCTCATGAACATTATAATCGTTACCAAGAAATGAAAGTACCTGGTAATTTAATTGGCGTGCGCGAGCTCTAGTAATTGGTCCAGTATGTATAGCAGCAGGGGCTGTGGGTGTAACAGGTAGGAAACCATACACAATTTCAAAAGGGCACATCTTAGTAGTAGAATGCAATGAACGATTATAAGCAAATTCAATATGAGGCAAGCATTCTTCCCACATTTTCTTATTATTCTTCAAAACAGCCCTAAGCATAGTAGACAATGTTCTATTGAATACTTCAGTTTGTCCATCAGTTTGGCGGTGACAAGTAGTACTACAAAGTAGTTTAGTCCCCAACTTAGCCCATAAACATCTCCAAAAGTGGCTAAGAAATTTAGTATCACGATATGAAACAATAGTATTTGGCACACCATGCAAGCGAATAATTTCACGAAAGAACAAATCAGCCACATTAACAGCATCATCGCTTTTATGACATGGTATAAAGTGTGCCATTTTTGAGAATCTATCCACGACAACAAATATGCTATCCCTCCCCTTCTTTGTTCGAGGTAAACCTAAAACAAAGTCCATAGATATATCCGCCCAAGGAACACTAGGTACAAGCAAAGGCATAGATAAACCATGAGGATTGAGTCGTGATTTAGCTTTTTGACATGTAGTGCAGCAAGCAACAAAGCGCTCAACATCCCGTCTCATCTTTGGCCAAAAGAAATGTGTAGCAATTACGTCCTCTGTCTGCTTCATGCCAAAGTGTCCCATTAGTCCTCCTCCATGCGCCTCCTACAACAACAAAAGACGAACGGAGCTAGCTGGAATGCATAGCTTGTTAGCACGGAACACAAATCCATCATTAACGACGAACTTGTTCCATGTTCTTCCTTCTTTACAATTCTGCAATACATCTTTAAAATCAGCATCATGCACATATTGATCTTTGATGGTCTCCAAACCAAATATTTTGAAGTCAAGTTGTGAAAGCATAGTATAGCGACGAGACAATGCATCAGCAATAACATTTTCTTTACCCTTCTTCTGTTTAATGACATAAGGGAAAGTCTCAATGAATTCAACCCATTTAGCATGTCTATGATTTAGTTTAGCTTGACTTTCAATATGTTTCAAAGATTCATGATCAGAATGTATAAAAAATTCTTTGGGCCATAAATAATGTTGCCATGTTTCTAAAGTCTAAACAAGAGCATATAATTCTTTATCGTAAGTAGAATAATTCAGACTAGGCCCACTCAATTTTTCAGAAAAGTATGCAGCAGGTTTGCCATCTTGTAATAGCACACCTCCTAATCCAATTCCACTAGCATTACATTCAAGCTCAAATGTCTTATTAAAATCAGGAAGTTGGAGTAAAGGAGCATGTGTCAACTTATCTTTCAACACCGTGAAGGCTTCTTCCTGTGCGGTACCCCAAACAAAAGGCACATCCTTCTTTGTAAGCTCATTGAGAGGTGCAGCAATGGTGTTGAAGTCTCTCACAAAACGTGATGTAGGGCGGAACCCTAGGGGCCGATCTTTCACGTTTGGAGTGGATCCTACGGGGAAAGACGAAGAACGCGCAGAAAACACAAAGGGGAAAACACGGGGAGAAACGAGAGGATCACTAAACCGACAAGTAATCGATCACACAAGGGCTAGATCACCGAACACATAAGGTAGCACAAGATTCAAAATCAACAAAGGGAAGATACAATTGTAACCGTTCTTCTCTGAGAGGAGGTCTTGAATCCACGAGGGGATCTTCCCGTAAAGGGGTCTTGAATCCAAGTGGATCTCCTCCGAAGAGGTCGCGGTCTCTCACGAGGAGGAGATCCGATGGATGAGCGAGGCTTTGTTGATGCGCCTTGTATTTGTCGTTGTAGGTTGAAGATGGACTCTTTGTTGATGTAGTTGTTTACGCCGTCGTTGTTGTCGTAGACCGGAGATGAAATGCCTTGCCTATCCATCACAAGACTCGAGCAAATATGAGTGGGAGAAAGAGAAGAACTTATACCAATGTACCTTGACCGATGTTGACAATGAATCAAGTTCACTCAAATGCGGACAATGAAATAGCAATATTGGTAACAATCCTTGTTGGTTCTCACACCTACACAAGTAAAGCTTATGGTGGAGCTCGGTGAGGATAGTGGCACAAAAATTTAATGCAAAATGTTAGCAAGAGTCAATAATGTTGAAAGAGATTCACAAATTTGCAAGCGAAACAAGTAGATTAATAGCAATATGTGGCACACGGAAACACACACACAGATAGATAAATAGGGTCGTGCAACCAAGGAATGAGCACAAAATGTGGAATCCACGGAAAACGCTCGTGTTGCACAACTCAAGAGAGACGCTAGCATGATTTCTCAATAGGCGGATACGACACTTGTGCACAACCTATACGATGCAAAATGGATAAACTTCTATCCCAAGTGTGCTATGTATGTATGGTTCCCGGTGTTTCTCTCAAGATGATCCAAGACGATCGGATATGACAATCTTATATGCAATGTGGTATGATGCTATGGCACTTGCTTACAAGCTTCTTTGCTCTCTTTCTTTTGCTTAAAAGCTTTATTTGTTGTTGTTTTTTTCGTATGGCCACTTTGCACAATGCACAAACCAAGATAGCAATTGTGTATATGCAGGAACAAACTTGTGACACAAGATATGATACCAATATATGCACCACGATGGTATGGTATGTATGCTATGGGAAGTATGATCACTAATGTGCACAAGTAACGTTGCCGGCAATACTCAAATGGCTAGTCTCTATAGGCAAGTGACGCAAAATGGGCTAGGGGTTAACAATGCAATGGCAAGGGGAATATACAATGGAGGGATACCACGATACCAAGATGATATGGAGGTTACCGTCCTTGGCGATGATGAGTGGCGGTGATCTTGATGTAGAAACCAAGATGATGGAGTCTCGTCCCTAAGTAGCCGAAATACCTTAGGAAACGGAAAAACCGCGAACTCAAAATCTCAAACGTCAAATGTCAAAATGGTGGTAGCAGAGAGCGGTGGTGGTGTGCACTTGGCAATGAGGAGGTGGAAGTGATGGCTATACACGTGTCGAAGTTGAAGTTGCCGTCCCTAAGTAGCCGAAACACCTTAGGAGACACAAGCCACAACTCAAACAATCTCAACCAAAATGGGGTTAAATTGGGGTGCGGAAAGTGTATGGTGGGCAAGGTTATGCGGAAATGGTGGTGGTGGTTGATGAAGAAGCAATCGTCCCTAAGTAGCCGAAACACCTTAAGAGACTCGAATCACTACTCAAGCAACCACTAATGCTATGGCAAGCAAAATGGGTTAGGTTGCGGAAGTCGGTGGTGGCTATGCGGATGATATGGTGGAGGCCCTAGGCAAACTTGCCAAATTTTCAAAAATTTGATGGAGTCAAATGATGTTGGTGGTATTTTTGTGGGATGGGGGATGTCAATAGCTTCAAAATGAGCTAAAGAACGTAAAAAACGGACTCCGAATAAATTAGTTATGGTCAAAACGGTGAAACGGAAAAAGCTGAAATGACAGGGGGCGGACATCCGGGGGTCGGGCCGGATTTCCGGGGCCTGATGTCCAGAAACTTGTGCGAAAATGCACTCCAGGAGCCGGACGTCCGGGCTAATGAGCGGATGTCCGCGCTGGCCGGATGTCCGGGCTCCAAATCCGAGGATGAACTCGAGGAACTCGATTTTGGGGCGGAAAATTGAGATTTCGGGAGCAAAATTGGAGAGGTTTTGTGGATGGAAAGTGGGGAAACTTGGGGAGATGCTAGATCCACTTGAAACCAAGCAAATCCATGGATCAAAATCAACAAAACATCATCAAACCAACAAATCACAAAAAAATTGGGGGCTATTTTTGATGGGGATTTTCGGATTTAGGACGAAATCAACAAAATCAAGCTAGAAAAAGAGGGGTAGGGGCTCCAAAAACGTGATCAACGTGGCTCATGATACCAAGATGATGTAGGGCGGAACCCTAGGGGCCGATCTTTCATGTTTGGAGTGGATCCTACGGGGAAACACGAAGAACACGCGGAAAACACATAGGGGAAAACACGGGGAGAAACGAGCGGATCACTAAACTGACAAGTAATCGATCACACAAGGGCTAGATCACCAAACACATAAGCTAGCACAAGATTCAAAATCAACAAAGGGAAGATACAGGAGTAACCGTTCTTCTCCGAGAGGAGGTCTTGAATCCACGAGGGAATATTCCCGTAAAGGGGTCTTGAATCCAAGTGGATCTTCTCCGAAGAGGCCGCGGTCTCTCACGAGGAGGAGATCCGATGGATGAGCGAGGTTCTATCTCACAAATGAGCTAAATAAACGCTAACCCTAAAACATAGGTGGAGGGGGAGTATATATAGTCTAAAAGGCGAAGGGGTACATGGGCCTCGGCCCGGATGCACTGCGCGCAGGCAGGGGAGGCCGGATGTCCGGGCGACGGGCCGGATGTCCGGGCTTTCCCGAGACGCCGGATGTCCGGGTGCTGGGTCGGATGTACGGGCTAGCTTGATCCAGCTTCTGGACGTTCTGTGATGGGGCGCCGGATGTCCGGGCTGGCGCCGGATTTCCGGGCTGTCGTGGGGCGCCGGATGTCCGGGGCCTGGCCGGATGTCCGGGCCCTGTACACTTTGATGGTTGGGCTGCTGCTGTTGTTGACATCTTCAGGGGCCGGAAGTCTGAGCCGGGGCCGGATGTCCGGGGCCTGTAGCCTTTCTCCGGTTCCTCTCGTCGTGCTCCTTCATCCTTGTACTTGGGGACTTGTACATCATTCCGAGCATCTCCGAGAGGGTCTCCTTGGTACCTAGGCATTCGTAGTGTCCTTGCATTAGGTAGCAACCATGTCTCACACGAATGGAAAGGGGAAGCATTTAGGAACGGGTTCACCTTGTGTCCAATGGCGCATAGTCGAGGTCTCATCTTATGTATCCTTGGGGCTTGGAGAGTAGTCGGAGTGTACATGGGGATGAACGTGGGATGCTCCGCATCAAAACGCCTATAGAATCCAGCGAGGCCAAGAAAACTCCTCACTTGTGTGACCATTTTGGGCTGCGGCCAACTCTCAATAGCTTAAATCTTGGCTTTATCAACTTCAATTCCCTGTGGAGTAACAACATAGCCAAGAAAAGACACTCGGTCGGTGCAAAAGGTGCACTCCCAAGGTTACGAAACAAACGTGCGTCACGTAGAGCAATAAAAACAGCACGTATACGTTCCAAATGTTCCTCCAAAGATCTGCTATAAATCAATATGTCATCAAAGTAAACTACAACAAATCATCCAATGAAAGCACGTAAAACTTCGTTCATTAATCTCATGAAAGTACTAGGTGCATTTTAACCCAAAAGGCATGACTAACCACTCATATAATCCAAACTTAGTTTTTAGTGTTGTTTTCCATTCATCCACCAATTTCATATGAATTTCATGGTATCCACTACGCAAATCAACTTTGGAGAATATTGTAGAGCCACTCAATTCATCAAGCATATCATCTAGCCTAGGAATAGGATGACGATAACGAATAGTAATATTATTAATGCCTCTACAATCAACACACATACGCGATGTACCATCCTTTTTCGGCACTAGAATAATAGGAACAGCACAAGGACTAAGGGATTCATGTATATAACCTTTGTCGAGAAGCTCTTGTACTTGACGCATAATCTCCTTCGTCTCCTCTGGATTGGTACGGTATGGCGCACGGTTTGGCAGTGAAGCATCGGGAATTAAGTCAATCTGATGCTCAATCCCGCGAATAGGCGGTAATCCCGGTGGAACGTCTTGTGGAAAGACGTCAGCGAACTCCTGCAAAATGTTAGTGACAGCAGGAGGCAAAGAGGAAGGCACGTCCTCGAATGAAAATAATGCCTCTTTGCACACAAAAGCATAGCAAACAGATTTGCTGAAATCTAGCTCATCAATATCAGATTTGGTGGCAAATAAACATGCACTTTTCAATTTAATTTCAGAAGCAACACTAGATGTTTTATTATTAGGCTTCATTTGTTGCTCAAATTCTTTTGCCACAATCTGATTTTCACTCTTATTTTGCTCCTGTTTTGCTTTATTAGCTCTATTAATATCATCTTTCAAAATGGAACCAGGAGTCATAGGAAGCAAAGTAATATTTTTATCCTTATGAACAAGAGTATACTGATTATTTATACCATGGTTTATAGAATTTTTATCAAATTGCCAAGGTCGACCAAGTAATAAGGAACATGCTTGCATAGGTACCACATCACAATCAACATAATCAGCATATGCAGAGATACTAAAATGCACACGAACAATACGTGTTACCTTAACCTTGCCGCTGTTGTTGAACCATTGGATGTAGTAAGGATGTGGATGTGGTCTTGTGGTGAGAGATAGCTCCTCCACCATCTCCATGCTAGCCAAGTTGTTGCAGCTCCCTCCGTCTATGATGACGCGCACAGAACGTTCCTTCACAACTCCCTTTGTATGGAACAAATTGTGCCTCTGATTTTGCTCAGCTTGTGTAACCTGCACACTCAAAACACGTTGAGCAACTAAACATTCATACCTGTCAGCGTCTTCAGGAGCCATGTATTGCGTCTCATGATCAGAATCATCTCCACCGTGTTCTTCACTTGTAATAAGGGCCAAAGTCTCCTCATCATAGTCACTAGCAGACTCATACCCACCATCCTCAGTAGCAATCATCACACGCTGAGATTTGCATTCTCGCGCATAATGTCCTCCTCCCTTACAACAACGACAAATAATATCACTTTTGTGCCCTATTGATGCCATGGAAGAAGAAGAGCTCTATGCAGGTGCGCTAGCGGTGGTTGTGCACCTGCCGGTCCTACACAGACCTCTTCTTCTTCCATGGCATCAATAGGGCACAAAAGTGATATTATTTGTCGTCGTTGTAAGGGAGGAGGACATTATGCGCGAGAATGCAAATCTCAGCGTGTGATGATTACTACTGAGGATGGTGGGTATGAGTCTGCTAGTGACTATGATGAGGAGACTTTGGCCCTTATTACAAGTGAAGAACACGGTGGAGATGATTCTGATCATGAGACACAATACATGGCTCCTGAAGACGCTGACAGGTATGAATTTTTAGTTGCTCAACGTGTTTTGAGTGTGCAGGTTACACAAGCTGAGCAAAATCAGAGGCACAATTTGTTCCATACAAAGGGAGTTGTGAAGGAATGTTCTGTGCGCGTCATCATAGATGGAGGGAGCTGCAACAACTTGGCTAGCATGGAGATGGTGGAGGAGCTATCTCTCACCACAAGACCACATCCACATCCTTACTACATCCAATGGTTCACCAACAGCGGCAAGGTTAAGGTAACACGTATTGTTCGTGTGCATTTTAGTATCTCTGCATATGCTGATTCTGTTGATTGTGATGTGGTACCTATGCAAGCATGTTCCTTATTACTTGGTCGACCATGGAAATTTGATAAAAATTCTGTACACCATGGTAGAAACAATCAGTATACTCTTGTTCATAAGGATAAAAATATTACTTTGCTTCCTATGACTCCTGAGTCCATTTTGAAAGATGATATTAATAGAGCTAGTAAAGCAAAACAGGAGCAGAATAAGAGTGAAAATCAGATTGTGGCAAAAGAATTTGAGCAACAATTGAAGCCTAATAGTAAACCATCTATTGTTGCTTCTGAAATTAAATTGAAAAGTGCATGTTTATTTGCCACCAAATCTGATATTCATGAGCTAGATTTCAGCAAATCTGTTTGCTATGCTTTTGTGTGCAAAGAGGCATTATTTTCATTCGAGGACGTGCCTTCCTCTTTGCCTCTTGCTGTCACTAACATTTTTCAGGAGTTCGCTGACGTCTTTCCACAAGACGAGCCACCGGGATTACCTCCCATTCGAGGGATTGAGCATCAGGTTGACTTAATTCCCGGTGCTTCACTGCCAAACCGTGCGCCATACTGTACCAATCCAGCGGAGACGAAGGAGATTATGCGTCAAGTACAAGAGCTTCTCAACAAAGGTTATATATGCGAATCCCTTAGTCCTTGTGTTGTTCCTATTATTCTAGTGCCTAAAAAGGATGGTACATCGCGTATGTGTGTTGATTGTAGAGGCATTAATAATATTACTATTCGTTATCGTCATCCTATTCCTAGGCTAGATGATATGCTTGATGAATTGAGTGGCTCTACAATATTCTCCAAAGTTGATTTGCGTAGTGGATACCATCAAATTCGTATGAGATTGGGGGATGAATGGAAAATAACATTTAAAACTAAGTTTGGATTATATGAGTGGTTAGTCAAGCCTTTTGGGTTAACTAATGCACCTAGTACTTTCATGAGATTAATGAAGAAAGTTTTACGTGTTTTCATTGGACGATTTGTGGTAGTTTACTTTGATGACATATTGATTTATAGCAGATCTTTGGAGGAACATTTGGAATATTTACGTGCTGTTTTTATTGCTCTACGTGATGCACGTTTGTTTCGTAACCTTGGGAAGTGCACCTTTTGCACCGACCGAGTGTCTTTTCTTGGCCTCGCTGGATTCTATAGGCATTTTGTGAGAGATTTCAGCACCATTGCTGAACCTCTCAATGAGCTTACAAAGAAAGATGTGCCTTTTGTTTGGGGTACCGCACAGGAAGAAGCCTTCACGGTATTGAAAGATAAGTTGACACATGCTCCTTTACTCCAACTTCCTGATTTTAATAAGACTTTTGAGCTTGAATGTGATGCTAGTGGAATTGGATTAGGAGGTGTGTTATTACAAGATGGCAAACCTGTTGCATACTTTTCTCAAAAATTGAGTGGGCATAGTCTGAATTATTCTACTTATGATAAATAATTATATGCTCTTCTTCGGACTTTAGAAACATGGCAACAATATTTATGGCCCAAAGAATTTGTTATACACTCTGAGCATGAATCTTTGAAACATATTAAAAGTCAAGCTAAACTGAATCGTAGACATGCTAAATGGGTTGAATTCATTGAGACTTTCCCTTATGTCATTAAACACAAGAAGGGAAAAGAAAATGTTATTGCTGATGCATTGTCTCGTCGCTATACTATGCTTTCACAACTTGACTTCAAAATATTTGGTTTGTAGACCATCAAAGATCAATATGTGCATGATGCTGATTTTAAATATGTAATGCAGAATTGTAAAGAAGGAATAATGTGGAACAAGTTCGTCGTTAATGATGGATTTGTGTTCCGTGCTAACAAGCTATGCATTCCAGCTAGCTCCATTCGTCTTTTGTTGTTGCAGGAGGCGCATGGAGGAGGATTAATGTGACACTTTGGCATGAAGAATACGGAGGTTGTCCTTGCTACACATTTCTTTTGGCCAAAGATGAGATGGGATGTTGAGCGTTTTATTGCTCGCTGCACTACATGTCAAAAAGCTAAGTCACGACTCAATCCTCATGGTTTATATATGCCTTTGCCTGTACCTAGTGTTCCTTGGGAGGATATATCTATGGACTTTGTTTTAGGTTTACCTCGAACAAAGAAGGGGAGGGATAGCATATTTGTTGTCATGGATAGATTCTCGAAAATGGCACACTTTATACCATGTCATAAAAGTGATGATGCTGTTAATGTTGCTGATTTGTTCTTTCGTGAAATTATTCGCTTGCATGGTGTGCCAAATACTATTGTTTCAGATCGTGATACTAAATTTCTTAGCCACTTTTGGAGATGTTTATGGGCTAAGTTGGGGACTAAACTGCTTTTTAGTACTACTTGTCACCCCGAAACTGATGAACAAACTAAAGTAGTCAATAGCACATTGTCTAATATGCTTAGGGCTGTTTTGAAGAATAATAAGAAAATATGGGAGGAATGCTTGCCTCATATTGAATTTGTTTATAATCGTTCATTGCATTCTACTACTAAGATGTGCCCTTTTGAAGTTGTGTATGGTTTCCTACCTCGTGCACCTATTGATTTGTTGCCTCTTCCATCTTCGGAGAAGGTTATTTTGATGCTAAACAACGTGCTGAATTGATTTTAAAAATGTATGAGTTAACTAAGGAAAACATTGAGCGTATGAATGCTAAATATAAACTTGCTGGAGATAAGGGTAGAAAACATGTTGTGTTTGCACCTGGAGATCTTGTTTGGTTACATTTGCGTAAGGATAGATTTCCTGATTTGCGCAAATCAAAGCTAATGCCTCGTGCTGATGGTCCTTTTAAGGTGTTGGAGAAAATAAATGATAATGCATATAAACTTGAGCTGCCTGCAGATTTTTGGGTTAGTCCCACTTTTAACATTGCAGATTTGAAGCCTTATTTGGGTGAGGAAGATAGCTTGCGTCGAGGACGACTTCATTTCAAGAAGGGGAGGATGATGAGGACATCAATACCATTGTTACACCCACAACCCCTGCTGCTATACATGCTGGACCAATTACTAGAGCTCGCGCACGCCAATTAAATTACCAGGTACTTTCGTTTCTTGGTAATGATTCTAATGTTCATGAGAATATGATCCTGCCTAAATTGGATACATTTGCTTTGCTTACAAATGAAGGGCCTAGCTTGGAGAAGGATGAACATTGGAGCAAGAACAAGCATGGAGATGATGGCATGCGCAAGGGAAGAAGAACGGAGTTATAAGTGATGATTTCAGGACGTTGAAGCCACCATAATGAGTGCATGAAGCCTTGGACGAAATATACAAGATGCTACTTCATAACTTTCGTCCAAAGGCTATTCTAGGTGCTGCGTCACCTTATTATTGGGCCAGGCCCATGTATTTTTGAAATACTTGAGTATAGGCTGTTTTCAGAGTCCGTATGTGTGGGGAAACAAGAGATAGGGTTGGTTTCGGATCCCTTCCCCAGGGGCCGCAAAATTCCCCCCTCTTCCTCCATATATACAACCAAGGTTGGAAAAATCGGTAGGCGTAAGTGAGGCGGTTGGCCTTCGCCTAGTGCCTAGGCGATGCTTAAGTGCCCTAGGCGCTAGGCGGTTATATAGTTTTTACTCTCAAGGTGTATATGTGATCATTATATGTGTATTTTATTAATTCAAGGCATATAAGCATGTTAGCTACTAGCTACGACGATTGGAATATGGCACTTTTTGCATATCGGTGCAATAGGGCATGATTTCTTGCCTATGTTGACAATTTCTTACTTGCTATGCCTAGACTTCTGCTTATGCCCTAGGCGAGGCGTTTGGCCATTTCCTAGTGCCTAGGCGTGACTAAGCGCCTCCTAGGTACTGCCTTTTCCAACAGAGTATACAGCCCTTAGGGCGTCATTTAGACTTTGGGTTTTGTTTAGATTAAAAGTTCGCCATAGCTGCAACTTCGCGTACTTCGTTTGTGTTCAACGACTAGACAAAGGCGTCACAGAACCCCACCTTGATCAATAAAGCTTTCAACTTATATTCGCAATATCCAGAATGCAATCTCAGTTTCTTGCTTGTTCTTCGTTTGCTCGCAGGGAAACAGGCCCTCGTGGTCAGGTTGATCGTGCTCCGGCGTGGTCAATAATCTCTCGGAGTTGGTTTAGCGATTGCTAAGGCGCGACGTCCTCGCACGTTCGTAGTCGGATCATCAAAGTCGACTTCCATCAAAGCGATATCCATCATCTCATCGAAAGATGGGACACCTTTGCCTCTATCACATCATGTCCCCCGCCTCCTATTACCATCGACCTTAGACACACAATTCGGGACCCCCAACTCGAGATCCGCCGGTTTTGACACCAACGTTGGTGCTTTCATTGAGAGTTGCACTGTGACGTCGAAGACAAGATTGATGGCCCACCTTGTTATCAAGGACAATATTACCTCCGGAGGAGCCCTGGCCTCAGGCCAAACCCTCCGGCTGGGCAGCTTTACCATGACCGCCCGTTCGGCCATTGGGCCGACGATTACTTCTCGGGTCATCGAAAATCGCCTCCGTGTCGACTCTGAATACTCCAAACGGATGGGTCTGACGGAGTTGTCATCTTTAAAAGAACTCCTGGATCACATCGCCACCTTAGGGGTCGCTACAGACTACAATCAGATCGGGCTTAAACCCGATCAGAGAGAAATCCAATCTCCGCCGATCACCCATCAGATAGCGGTAGTGGAGGAGCAATACAACAACTCTTCCTCTATATTGAGGACGAACTATGTTCGGATTTCTGAGTTCAAAGAACCGGATACCCGTCCGCAGAAAGACGTGCCACGTACTCTGAACCTAGAGTCGGACAGTGGACCTGAAAAGTTGGTTGAAACCCCGGAGCCCAAACTGTTAAGCTCAAAAGTTTCTCAAACTCCGGATCTCAAATTGGGTCAGGGTTCAGACATAAATCCACCCACCCACCCAGATACACACGATCTTCTGCACATATGATAGTTGTCTCACGAAACGGTCCATCACTTTTGGGCCAGATTCCTCCTTGTCAAAGACTGCCGAGATGAAGACGCGATCTCATTATTATGCAACAATTGCACTGACGAGGGAATCCTCAATGCCATTAACCGCCCTCACGTATTACACTTCGCTGACTTGGCAACCATAGTACAGAAGTACTGCGCAATGGAAAGCGCCTGGAAAATTCAAACAACTCCTTGGTGATGAGGACATCAATACCATTGTTACACCCACAGCCCCTGCTGCTATACATACTGGACCAATTACTAGAGCTCGCACACGCCAATTAAATTACCAAGTACTTTCGTTTCTTGGTAATGATTCTAATGTTCACGAGAATATGATGCTGCCTAAATTGGATACATTTGTTTTGATTACAAATGAAGGGCCTAGCTTGGAGAAGGATGAACATTGGAGCAAGAACAAGCATGGAGATGATGGCATGCGCAAGGGGAACAAGAATGGAGTTACAAGTGATGATTTCAGGACGTTGAAGCCACCATAATGAGTGCATGAAGCCTGGGACGAAATATACGAGATGCTACTTCATAACTTTCGTCCAGAGGCTATTCTAGGTGCTGTGTCACCTTATTATTGGGCCAGGCCTATGTATTTTCGAAATACTTGAGTATAGGCTGTTTTTAGAGTCCGTATCTGTGGGGAAACAAGAGATAGGGTTGGTTTCGGACCCCTTCCCCAAGGGCCACGAAATTCCCCTCCTCTTCCTCAATATATAGAGCCCTTAGGGCGTCGTTTAGACTTCAGGTTTTATTTAGATTAAAAGTTCGCCATAGCTGCAACTTCGCGTACTTTGTTTGTGTTCAACGACTAGACAAAGGCGTCACAGAACCCCACCTTGATCAATAAAGCTTTCATCTTATATTCGCAATATCCAGATTGCAATCTCAATTTCTTGCTTGTTCTTTGTTTGCTCGCAGGAAACAGACCCTCGTGGTCAGGTTGATCGTGCTCCGGCGTGGTCAATAACCTCTTGGAGTTGGTTTAGCGATTGCTAAGGTGCGACGTCCTCGCACGTTCGTAGTCGGATCGTCAAAGTCGACTCCACCAAAGCGATATCCTTCATCTCATAGAAAGACAGGACACCTTTGCCTCTATCAAGTGGTATCAGATTTCCAGGTTGCTCGATGAGATTTTACAGTTTTTCGTAGTTTAGATCAAGTCTGTTCTTCATACCTATAGTCCACGAAAAAGCCAACAGATTTTTTATTAGGGTTAGTTCATCCTATCCGAACCAGTCTGAGCCTTTGCATAGTCTTTCCAGTATTTTGCTTTGTTGAATTTGCGGTTGCATCATCGCGTCAAGTTGCTGGTCTTAGCGTCTAGTCTTTTAGAGTTTCGAGTTCTGGTCATAAGTTGTCACGCCGCCACCGCACCATCATCATCGCCCCTGCCACCTACCACCACCGATCCGAATCCGTATCCATATACCACCACCAATCCGTATCCATATACCACCACCGATCCATATCCATATACTATCACCACTACCACCACCGCTGCCATATACCACCACCACTGCCATATACCACCACCATATATGCACCACCAATCCGAGTTCTTTTTGTATTAGGTTTGTTTTCAAGATCCATCTATCTTCCGATTCGTGTTTCCTTGCCTGAGTAGGTTTCAGAAAAAAAAAGAGTCTGGAGACCCCTGGGCAGTTTTTAGGCCAAAATTTCGGCGACCAAAAATATTTTTTCCCTATCCTATTTTTAGGTCCGAGGGAGTGTTTTGAGACACTCGCCATCATAGTGATTTTTTGTCGCACTTTTTCGTCATCGCTGCCCTGATTTCTGAGAAAGAAATTTGTCAAAAAAATTCGTGCCCATCCTATCAAGCCAAACCCTCCGGCTGGGCAGCTTTACCATGACCGCCTGTTCGGCCATTGGTCCAATGATGAATTCTCGGGTCATCGAAATTCGCCTCCGTGTCGACTCCGAATACTCCAAACGGATGGGTCCGACGGAGTTGTCATCTTTAAACGAACTCCTGGATCGCATCGCCACCTCGGGGGTCGCTACAGACTACGATCGGATCAGACTTAAACCCGATTAGAGAGAAATCAAATCTCCGCCGATCAACCATCAGATAGCGGTAGTGGAGGAGCAATACGACAACTCTTCCTCTATATTGAGGACGAACTATGTTCGGATTTCCGAGCTCAAAGAATTGGATACCCGTCCACGGAAAGACGTGCCCCATACTCTGAACCTAGAGTCGGATGGTGGACCTGAAAAGTTGGTTGAAACCCTGGAGCCCAAACTATTAAGCTCAAAAGTTTCTCAAACTCCGGATCTCAAATTGGGTCAGGGTTCAGACATAAATCCACCCACCCACCCAGATACACGCGATCTTATGCACATACGACAGTAGTCTTAAGAAACGGTCCATCACTTTTGGCCCAGATTCCTCCTTGTCAAAGACAAGATCAAAGACTGCCGAGATGAAGACGCGATGTCATTATTCTGCAACAATTGCACGGACGAGGGAATCCTCAATGCCATTAACCGCCGTCACTTATTACACTTCGCTGATTTGGCAACCATAGTATAGAAGTACTGCGCAATGGAAAGCGCCTGGAAAACTCAGACAGCTCCTTGGTGATGAGGACATCAATACCATTGTTACACCCACAGCCCCTGCTGCTATACACACTGGACCAATTACTAGAGCTCATGCACGCTAATTAAATTACCAGGTACTTCCGTTTCTTGGTAATGATTCTAATGTTCATGAGAATATGATGCTGCCTAAATTGGATACATTTGTTTTGCTTACAAATGAAGGGCCTAGCTTGGAGAAGGATGAACATTGGAGCAAGAACAAGCATGGAGATGATGGCATGCGCAAGGGGAAGAAGAACGGAGTTACAAGTGATTATTTCAGGACGTTGAAGCCACCATAATGAGTGCATGAAGCCTTGGATGAAATATACAAGATGCTACTTCATAACTTTCGTCCAGAGGCTATTCTAGGTACTGCATCACCTTATTATTGGGCCAGGCCCATGTATTTTCGAAATACTTGAGTATAGGCTGTTTTTAGTCCGTATGTGTGGGGAAACAAGAGATAGGATTGGTTTCGGACCCCTTCCCCAAGGGCCACGAAATTCCCCTCCTCTTCCTCCATATATAGAGCCCTTAGGGCGTCGTTTAGACTTTGGGTTTTGTTTAGATTAAAAGTTTGCCATAGCTGCAACTTCGCGTACTTCGTTTGTGTTCAACGACTAGACAAAGGCGTCACAGAAGCCCACCTTGATCAATAAAGCTTTCATCTTATATTCACAATATCCAGATTGCAATCTCAATTTCTTGCTTGTTCTTCGTTTGCTCGCAGGAAACAGACCCTCATGGTCAGGTTGATCGTGCTCCGGCGTGGTCAATAACCTCTGGGAGTTGGTTTAGCGATTGCTAAGGCGCGACGTCCTCGCACATTGGTAGTCGGATCGTCAAAGTCGACTTCCACCAAAGCGATATCCTTCATCTCATCGAAAGACGGGACACCTTTGCCTCTATCAAGTGGTATAAGATTTCCAGGTTGCTCGGTGAGATTTTACAGTTTTTCATAGTTTAGATCGGGTCTGTTCTTCATACCTATAGTCCACAAAAAAGCCAACATTTTTTTATTATGGTTAGTTCATCCTATCCGAACCAGTCTGAGCCTTTGCATAGTCTTTTCAGTATTTTGCTTTATTAAATTTGCGGTTGCATCGTCGAGTCAAGTTGCTGGTCTCAGCGTCTAGTCTTTTAGAGTTTCGAGTTCTGGTCATAAGTTGTCACGCCGCCAGCGCACCATCATCATCGCCCCTGCCACCAACCACCTGATGAGGACATCAATACAATTGTTACACCCACAGCCCCTGCTGCTATACATGCTGGACCAATTACTAGAGCTCGTGCACACCAACTAAATTACCAGGTACTTTCGTTTCTTGGTAATGATTCTAATGTTCATGAGAATATGATGCTGCCTAAATTGGATACATTTGTTTTGCTTACAAATGAAGGGCCTAGCTTGGAGAAGGATGAACATTGGAGCAAGAACAAGCATGGAGATGATGGCATGCGCAAGGGGAACAAGAACGGAGTTACAAGTGATTATTTCAGGACTTTGAAGCCACCATAATGGGTGCATGAAGCCTTGGACGAAATATACAAGATGCCACTTCATAAATTTCGTCCCGAGGCTATTTCAGGTGCTGCCTCACCTTATTATTGGGCCAGGCCCATGTAATTTCGAAATACATAAGTATAGGCTATTTTTAGAGTCCATATGTGTGGGGAAACAAGAGATAGGGTTGATTTCGGACCCCTCCACCAAGGGCCACGAAATTCCCCCCTCTTCCTCCATATATACAGCCCTTAGGGCATCGTTTAGACTTTGGGTTTTGTTTAGATTAAAAGTTCGCCATAGCTGCAACTTCGCGTACTTCGTTTGTGTTCAACGACCAGACAAAGGCGTCACAGAACCCCACCTTGATCAATAAAGCTTTCATCTTATATTCGCAATATCCAGATTGCAAACTCAGTTTCTTGCTTGTTCTTCGTTTGCTCGCAGGAAACAGACCCTCGTGGTCAGGTTGATCGTGCTCCGGCGTGGTCAATAACCTCTCGGAGTTGGTTTAGCGATTGCTAAGGCGCGACGTCCTCGCACGTTTGTAGTCGGATCGTCAAAGTCGACTTCCAACAAAGCGATATCCATCATCTCATCGAAAGACGGGACACCTTTGCCTCTATCAAGTGGTATCAGATTTCCAGGTTGCTCGGTGAGATTTTACAGTTTTTCGTAGTTTAGATCGAGTCTGTTCTTCATACCTACAGTCCACGAAAAAGCCACACAAAAAAAATATTAGGGTTAGTTCATCATATCCGAACCAATCTGAGCCTTTGCATAATCTTTTTAGGGTTTTGCTTTGTTGAATTTGCGGTTGCATCGTCGGTCTAGTTGCTGGTCTTAGAGTCTAGTCTTTTAGAGTTTCGAGTTCTGGTCATAAGTTGTCACGTCGCCGCCGCACCATCATCATCGCCCCTGCCATATACCACCACCGCTCCGAATCCGTATCCATATACCACCACCAGTCCGTGCCCATATACCACCACCGATCCATATCCATATACTACCACCGCTACCACCACCGCTGCCATATACCACCACCATATATCCACCACCAATCCGAGTTCCTTGCTTATTAGGTTTGTTTTCGGGATCCATCCAGATTCCGATTCGTGTTTCCTTGCCGGAGTCGGGTAGCCACGCTCCGTTTAGGCCCAAAATTTTTCGAAAACGCATTTTTCGAAAAATTTTCTGGCTATCCTATTTTTAGGTGTTTCTGAGTGTTTTGAGACAGGTGCCATTATAGGAAGTTTTTTTTGACCCGTTTCCAGTTTTTGGGTCCGGGCAGTCAAAAAAAAAAAATTGGTCGAAAAATTTCGTGCCCATCCTGTCAGTTTGAGCTAGGAAGAGTTTTGAGACACTCGCCATTATAGTGATTTTTCGCAAAAAAAAACAGCGCAAAAAAAAAAGAGCGCAAAAAAAAAGAGCGAAAAAAAAAATTCAGAGTGTGCTTTTCCCTTG
This sequence comes from Triticum aestivum, assembly GCF_018294505.1. Lineage (NCBI taxonomy): Eukaryota > Viridiplantae > Streptophyta > Magnoliopsida > Poales > Poaceae > Triticum > Triticum aestivum. The sequence continues at coordinate 336,081,327 of NC_057810.1, forward strand.
TTTACGTGCCGCGCCGTGATTTTGTTGGTGTTCTAGGCTCGCGTCTCTAGCACAGTCTAGCCTAGGACCAGCACAGTACCGTTGTTGAGCGTTTATTCAACATTGCATCTCTGAATTGATTATTGCTGACCCTTTTTGCTACCATAGTATACGCCTTCCCAGCTCCACATACATCTACGTCGTGCGTTTGACTCTCCCTGGTAATCGCTCTATCCAAGCTTTGAGAGTTTTGACTACAACGGTTGCCGATCACCGCCTGTTGCTGGGTAAGAACTGGTAAGAATTTGAGTTTTGCTTGACGGATTTGTGACACCCACCACCACCACTTGTTCGTAGTCTGTAGGATCATATTCTTGTGTGTTTCTATTGCTGCTAACCATGCCAGGATCACAAGCCGACGAGATTGACTGGGAGAATTTATCGAACAAGGAGCTTCATGATAAGTTTCAGCAAATGATGACTGAACAGGTGCAAGATGTGCTGAACAATTTTGAAGAGGCCATGGAGAAGATCACTGGCCTTGAGAAGACGTTCGAAACAAAGCTCGATAACAGATTTAATGAATTGCTCGCGCGTCTTCCACCACCACCACCCGCTGCACCTAACGCACCTCTCCAACAACAACAACAACGACTACCTCCACGTCGCGAAATAGAGCTTCGCCTTGCGAGCCGTGTTCCTCTTGCGTTTGGCCAAACTGTTGGTGCTGCTGTTGATACTTCTGTGGCTCCTGCTACTGCTGTTGCTGGTACCCAGGAGGATGATGAGTATGCGGGCGATTATGAGGATGAGGTTGATCAAAATCAGATCTACGAGCAGCCACCAGCACCACCACCAGCAGGTCGACCTCAGGTATATATTCGTAATGGTAGGCCTGCACCACCACCTCAGGTACGAGATGATGTCCATATTCCTAAACTGAAATTGAATATTCCACCATTTGAGGGTAGATATGTTCCTGATATATATCTTACTCGGGAGTTAGAAACTGAACAACGATTTACATGTTTACAATATCCTGAGGAGAGACGAGTTGCTGCTGCTATTTGTGCTTTCACTAGTTTTGCATGTGTATGGTGGTCTGAACATTGTAGATTATATCCTATTCCAACTACTTGGGCTGCTTTGAAAACTGCTATGCGTACGCGTTGGGTTCCACCATATTATCAACGTGAATTGCTTCAAAAATTGCAGCGTTTAAGACAAGGAAAAAATTCTATAGAAGAATATTATCAGGAATTACAAGCTGGCATGATTAGATGTGGTATTGTTGAGGAGAATGAAGCTATGCTTGCACGTTTTCTGGGTGGATTAAATAGAGAGATTCAGACCATTCTAGACTATAAGGAGTATACTAATATCACTCGTTTATTCCATCTTGCTTGTAAAGCTGAACGTGAAGTGCAGGATCGACAAGCATTGGGACGAACTAACTTTTCTGTAGGCCGACCTTCATCACGGACACCACGTGCATCTTCTACTTCAACTGCACCAGCACCTCCATCAGGTGCCACCTCCAGCCGTGATACAAGAAAACAGGCACAACCACCATTATCTGCCAAGAGCGCACCTGCGGGGCCTACACAGCGTTCTTCTTCTTCCATAGCATCAACAGGGCACACAAGTGATATTATTTGTCGTCGTTGTAAGGGAGGAGGTCATTATGCGAGAGAATGCAAATCTCCGCGTGTGATGATTGCTACCGCGGATGGTGGATATGAGTCCGCTAGTGACTATGATGAGGAGACTTTGGCTCTTATTACACGTGAAGAACATGGTGGAGATGATTCTGATAATGAGACGCAATACATGGCTCCTGAAGACGCTGACAGGTATGAATGTTTAGTTGCTCAACGTGTTTTGAGTGTGAAGATCACACAAGCTGAGCAAAATCAGAGGCACAATTTGTTCCATACCAAGGGAGTTGTGAAGGAACGTTCTGTGCGCGTCATCATAGACGGAGGGAGCTGCAACAACTTGGCTAGCATGGAGATGGTCGAGAAGCTTTCTCTCACCACAAGACCACATCCACATCCTTACTACATCCAATGGTTCAACAACAACGGCAAGGTTAAGGTAACACGTACTGTTCGTGTGCATTTTAGTATATCTACATATGCTGATTATGTTGATTGTGATGTGGTACCTATGCAAGCATGTTCCTTATTACTTGGTAGACCATGGCAATTTGATAAAAATTCTGTACACCATGGTAGAAACAATCACTATACTCTTGTTCATAAGGATAAAAATATTACTTTGCTTCCTATGACTCCTGATTCCATTTTGAAAGATGATATTAATAGAGCTAATAAAGCAAAACAGGAGAAGAATATGAGTGAAAATCAGATTGTGGCAAAAGAATTTGAGCAACAAATGAAGCCTAATAATAAACCATCTAGTGTTGCTTCTGAAATTAAATTGAAAAGTGCATGTTTATTTGCCACCAAATCTGATATTGATAAGCTAGATTTCAGCAAATCTGTTTGCTATGCTTTTGTGTGCAAAGAGGCATTATTTTCATTCGAGGACGTGCCTTCCTCTTTGCCTCTTGCTGTCACTAACATTTTGCAGGAGTTCGCTGACGTCTTTCCACAAGACGTGCCACCAGGATTACCGCCTATTCGAGGGATTGAGCATCAGATTGACTTAATTCCCGGTGCTTCACTGCCAAACCGTGCACCATACCGTACCAATCCAGGGGAGACGAAGGAGATTATGCGTCAAGTACAAGAGCTTCTCGACAAAGGTTATATACGCGAATCCCTTAGTCCTTGTGCTGTTCCTATTATTCTAGTGCCGAAAAAGGATGGTACATCACGTATGTGTGTTGATTGTAGAGGCATTAATAATATTACTATTCGTTATCGTCATCCTATTCCTAGGCTAGATGATATGCTTGATGAATTGAGTGGCTCTACAATATTCTCCAAAGTTGATTTACGTAGTGGATACCATCAAATTCGTATGAAATTGGGAGATGAATGGAAAACAGCATTCAAAACTAAGTTTGGATTATATGAGTGGTTAGTCATGCCTTTTGGGTTAACTAATGCACCTAGTACTTTCATGGGATTAATGAACGAAGTTTTACGTGCTTTCATTGGACGATTTGTGGTAGTTTACTTTGATGACATATTGATTTATAGCAGATCTTTGGAAGAACATTTGGAACATTTACGTGCTGTTTTTATTGCTCTACGTGATGCACGTTTGTTTGGTAACCTTGGGAAGTGCACCTTTTGCACCGACCGAGTATCTTTTCTTGGCTATGTTGTTACTCCACAGGGAATTGAAGTTGATAAAGCCAAGATTGAAGCTATTGAGAGTTGGCCGCAGCCCAAAACGGTCACACAAGTGAGGAGTTTTCTTGGCCTCGCTGGATTCTATAGGCGTTTTGTGAGAGATTTCAGCACCATTGCTGCACCTCTCAATGAGCTTACAAAGAAAGATGTGCCTTTTCTTTGGGGTACCGCACAGGAAGAAGCCTTCACAGTATTGAAAGATAAGTTGACACATGCTCCTTTACTCCAACTTCCTGATTTTAATAAGACTTTTGAGCTTGAATGTGATGCTAGTGGAATTGGATTAGGAGGTGTGTTATTACAAGATGGCAAACCTGTTGCATACTTTTCTGAAAAATTGAGTGGGCCTAGTCTGAATTATTCTACTTATGATAAAGAATTATATGCTCTTGTTCGGACTTTAGAAACATGGCAACATTATTTATGGCCCAAAGAATTTGTTATACATTCTGATCATGAATCTTTGAAACATATTAAAAGTCAAGCTAAACTGAATCGTAGACATGCTAAATGGGTTGAATTCATTGAGACTTTCCCTTATGTCATTAAACACAAGAAGGGAAAAGAAAATGTTATTGCTGATGCATTGTCTCGTCGCTATACTATGCTTTCACAACTTGACTTCAAAATATTTTGTTTGGAGACCATCAAAGATCAATATGTGCATGATGCTGATTTTAAAGATGTAATGCAGAATTGTAAAGAAGGAAGAATGTGGAACAAGTTTGTTGTTAACGATGGATTTGTGTTTCGTGCTAACAAGCTATGCATTCCAGCTAGCTCCGTTCATCTTTTGTTGTTGCAGGAGGCGCATGGAGGAGGATTAATGGGACACTTTGGCGTGAAGAAGACGGAGGACGTACTTGCTACACATTTCTTTTGGCCAAAGATGAGACGGGATGTTGAGCGTTTTATTGCTCGCTGCACTACATGTCAAAAAGCTAAGTCACGACTCAATCCTCATGGTTTATATATGCCTTTGCCTGTACCTAGTGTTCCTTGGGAGGATATATCTATGGACTTTGTTTTAGGTTTACCTCGAACAAAGAAGGGGAGGGATAGCATATTTGTTGTCGTGGATAGATTCTCGAAAATGGCACACTTTATACCATGTCATAAAAGTGATGATGCTGTTAATGTTGCTGATTTGTTCTTTCGTGAAATTATTCGCTTGCATGGTGTGCCAAATACTATTGTTTCAGATCGTGATACTAAATTTCTTAGCCACTTTTGGAGATGTTTATGGGCTAAGTTGGGGACTAAACTGCTTTTTAGTACTACTTGTCACCCCCAAACTGATGGACAAACTGAAGTAGTCAATAGAACGTTGTCTACTATGCTTAGGGCTGTTTTGAAGAATAATAAGAAAATGTGGGAGGAATGCTTGCCTCATATTGAATTTGCTTATAATCGTTCATTGCATTCTACTACTAAGATGTGCCCTTTTGAAGTTGTGTATGGTTTCCTACCTCGTGCACCTATTGATTTGTTGCCTCTTCCATCTTCGGAGAAGGTTAATTTTGATGCTAAACAACGTGCTGAATTGATTTTAAAAATGCATGAGTTAACTAAGGAAAACATTGAGCGCATGAATGCTAAATATAAACTTGCTGGAGATAAGGGTAGAAAACATGTTGTGTTTGCACCTGGAGATCTTGTTTGGTTACATTTGCGTAAGGATAGATTTCCTGATTTGCGCAAATCAAAGTTAATGCCACGTGCTGATGGTCCCTTTAAGGTGTTAGAGAAAATAAATGATAATGCATATAAACTTGAGCTGCCTGCAGATTTTGGGGTTAGTCCCACTTTTAACATTGCAGATTTGAAGCCTTATTTGGGTGAGGAAGATGAACTTCCGTCGAGGACGACTTCATTTCAAGAAGGGGAGGATGATGAGGACATCAATACAATTGTTACACCCACAGCCCCTGCTGCTATACATACTGGACCAATTACTAGAGCTCGTGCACGCCAACTAAATTACCAGGTACTTTCGTTTCTTGGTAATGATTCTAATGTTCATGAGAATATGATGCTGCCTAAATTGGATACATTTGTTTTGCTTACAAATGAAGGGCCTAGCTTGGAGAAGGATGAACATTGGAGCAAGAACAAGCATGGAGATGATGGCATGCGCAAGGGGAACAAGAACGGAGTTACAAGTGATGATTTCAGGACTTTGAAGCCACCATAATGGGTGCATGAAGCCTTGGACGAAATATACAAGATGCCACTTCATAAATTTCGTCCCGAGGCTATTTTAGGTGCTGCGTCACCTTATTATTGGGCCAGGCCCATGTAATTTCGAAATACATAAGTATAGGCTATTTTTAGAGTCCGTATGTGTGGGGAAACAAGAGATAGGGTTGATTTCTGACCCCTCCACCAAGGGCCACGAAATTCCCCCCTCTTCCTCCATATATACAGCCCTTAGGGCATCGTTTAGACTTTGGGTTTTGTTTAGATTAAAAGTTCGCCATAGCTGCAACTTCGCGTACTTTGTTTGTGTTCAACGACCAGACAAAGGCGTCACAGAACCCCACCTTGATCAATAAAGCTTTCATCTTATATTCGCAATATCCAGATTGCAAACTCAGTTTCTTGCTTGTTCTTCGTTTGCTCGCAGGAAACAGACCCTCGTGGTCAGGTTGATCGTGCTCCGGCATGGTCAATAACCTCTCGGAGTTGGTTTAGCGATTGCTAAGGCGCGACGTCCTCGCACGTTCGTAGTCGGATCGTCAAAGTCGACTTCCAACAAAGCGATATCCATCATCTCATCAAAAGACGGGACACCTTTGCCTCTATCACCACCACCGCTCCGAATCCATATCCATATACCACCACCAATCCGTATCCATATACCACCACCGATCCATATCCATATACTACCACCACTACCACCAACGCTGCCATATACCACCACCGCTGCCATATACCACCACCATATATGCACCACCAATCCGAGTTCTTTTCGTATTAGGTTTGTTTTCAAGATCCATCTATCTTCCGATTCGTGTTTCCTTGCCTGAGTAGGTTTCGAAAAAAGAGTCTAGAAACCCCGGGCAGTTTTTAGGCCAAAATTTCGGTGACCAAAAATATTTTTTCCCTATCCTATTTTTAGGTCCCAGGGAGTGTTTTGAGACACTCGCCATCATAGTGATTTTTTGGCGCACTTTTTGTCGTCGCTGCCCTGATTTTAGAAAAAAAATTGTCAAAAAAGTTTCGTGCCCATCCTGTCAAGCCAAACCCTCCGGCTGGGAAGCTTTACCATGACCGCCTGTTCGGCCATTGGGCTGACGATGACTTCTCGGGTCATCGAAAGTTGCCTCCTTGTCGACTCCGAATACTCCAAACGGATGGGTCCGACGGAGTTGTCATCTTTAAACGAACTCCTGGATCACATCGCCACCTTGGGGGTCGCTACAGACTATGAGCGGATCGGGCTTAAACCGGATCAGAGAGAAATCAAATCTCCGCCGATCACCCATCAGATAGCAGTAGTGGAGGAGCAATACAACAACTCTTCCTCTATATTGAGGACGAACTACGTTTGGATTTCCGAGCTCAAAGAACCGGATACCCATCCGTGGAAAGACGTGCTCCGTACTCTGAACCTAGAGTCGGATGGTGGACCTGAAAAGTTGGTTGAAACCCCGGAGCCCAAACTGTTAAGCTCAGAAGTTTCTCAAACTCTGGATCTCAAATTGGGTTAGGGTTCAGACATAAATCCACCCACCCACCCAGATACACGCGATCTTATGCATATACGACAGTAGTCTCAAGAAACGGTCCATCACTTTCGGGCCAGATTCCTCCTTGTCAAAGACAAGATCAAAGACTGCCGAGATGAAGACGCGATCTCATTATTCTGCAACAATTCACTGATTTGGCAACCATAGTACAGAAGTACTCCGCAATGGAAAGCGCCTGGAAAACTCAGACAACTCCTTGGTGATGAGGACATCAATACCATTGTTACACCCACAACCCCTGCTGCTATACATACAGGACCAATTACTAGAGCTCGCGCACGCCAATTAAATTACCAGGTACTTCCGTTTCTTGGTAATGATTCTAATGTTCATGAGAATATGATGCTGCCTAAATTGGATACATTTGTTTTGCTTACAAATGAAGGGCCTAGCTTGGAGAAGGATGAACATTGGAGCAAGAACAAGCATGGAGATGATGGCATGCGCAAGGGGAACAAGAATGGAGTTACCAGTGATGATTTCAGGACGTTGAAGCCACCATAATGAGTGCATGAAGCCTGGGACGAAATATACGACATGCTACTTCATAACTTTCGTCCAGAGGCTATTCTAGGTGCTGTGTCACCTTATTATTGGGCCAGGCCTATGTATTTTCGAAATACTTGAGTATAGGCTGTTTTTAGAGTCCGTATCTGTGGGGAAACAAGAGATAGGGTTGGTTTCAGACCCCTTCCCCAAGGGCCACGAAATTTCCCTCCTCTTCCTCCATATATACGGCCCTTAGGGCGTCGTTTAGACTTTGGGTTTTGTTTAGATTAAAAGTTCGCCATAGCTGCAACTTCCCGTACTTCGTTTGTGTTCAACGACTAGACAAAGGCGTCACAGAACCCCACCTTGATCAATAAAGCTTTCATCTTATATTCGCAATATCTAGATTGCAATCTCAGTTTCTTGCTTGTTCTTCGTTTGGTCGCAGGAAACAGACCCTCGTGGTCAGGTTGATCGTGCTCCAGCTTGGTCAATAACCTCTCGGAGTTGGTTTAGCGATTGCTAAGGCGCGACGTCCTCGCACGTTCATAGTTGGATCGTCAAAGTCGACTTCCACAAAAGCGATATCCTTCATCTCATCGAAAGACGGGACACCTTTGCCTCTATCAAGTGGTATCAGATTTCCAGGTTGCTCGGTGAGATTTTACAGTTTTTCGTAGTTTAGATCGAGTCTGTTCTTCATACCTATAGTCCACAAAAAAGCCAAAAGAATTTTTTTATTAGGGTTAGTTCATCCTATCCGAACCAGTCTGAGCATTTGCATAGTCTTTTCAGTATTTTGCTTTGTTGAATTTGCGGTTGCATCGTTGCGTCAAGTTGCTGGTCTTAGCGTCTAGTCTTTTAGAGTTTCGAGTTCTGGTCATAAGTTGTCACGCCGCCACCGCACCATCATCATCACCCTTGCCACCTACCACCACCGCTCTGAATCCATATACATATACCACCACCAATCTGTATCCATATACCACCACCGATCCATATCCATATACTACCACCACTACCACCACCGCTGCCATATACCACCACCGCTGCCATATACCACCACCATATATCCACCACCAATCCGAGTTCTTTTCGTATTAGGTTTGTTTTCAAGATCCACCTAATTGCGATTCGTGTTTCCTTGCCTGAGTAGGTTTCGAAAAAAAGAGTCTGGAGACCCCCGGGCAGTTTTTAGGCCAAAGTTTCGGCGACCAAAAATATTTTTTTCCTATCCTATTTTTAGGTCCCAGGGAGTGTTTTGAGACACTCGCCATCATAGTGATTTTTTGTCACACTTTTTCGTTGTCGCTGCCCTGATTTCCGAAAAAAAATTGTTAAAAAAATTTCGTGCCCATCCTGTCAAGCCAAACCCTCTGGCTGGGAAGCTTTACCATGACCGCCCGTTCGGCCATTGGGCCGACGATGACTTCTCGGGTCATCAAAAATCGCCTCCGTGTCGACTCCGAATACTCCAAACGGATGGGTCCGACAGAGTTGTCATCTTTAAACGAACTCCTGGATCGCATCGCCTCCTTGGGGGTTGCTACAGACTACGATCAGATCGGGCTTAAACCCGACCAGAGAGAAATCAAATCTCCGCTGATCACCCATCAGATAGCGGTAGTGGAGGAGCAATACAACAACTCTTCCTCTATACCGAGGACAAACTATGTTCGGATTTCCGAGCTCAAAGAACCGGATACCCGTCCGCGGAAAGACGTGCCCCATACTCTGAACCTAGAGTCGGACGGTGGACCTGAAAAGTTGGTTGAAACCCCGAAGCCCAAACTGTTAAGCTCAGAAGTTTCTCAAACTCCGGATCTCAAATTGGGTCAGGGTTCAGACATAAATCCACCCACCCACCCAGATACACGCGATCTTATGCACATACGATAGTAGTCTCAAGAAACGGTCCATCACTTTTGGGCCAGATTCCTCCTTGTCAAAGACAAGATCAAAGACTACCGAGATGAAGACGCGATCTCATTATTCTGCAACAATTGCACGGACGAGGGAATCCTCAATGCCATTAACCACCGTCACGTATTACACTTCGCTGACTTGGCAACCATAGTACAAAAGTGTTGCGCAATGGAAAAGTGCCTGGAAAACTCAGACAACTCCTTGGTGATGAGGACATCAATACCATTGTTACACCCACAGCCCCTGCTGCTATACGTACTGGACCAATTACTAGAGCTCGCGCATGCCAATTAAATTACCAGGTACTTTCGTTTCTTGGTAATGATTCTAATGTTCATGAGAATATGATGCTGCCTAAATTGGATACATTTGTTTTGCTTACAAATGAAGGGCCTAGCTTGGACAAGGATGAACATTGGAGCAAAACAAGCATGGAGATGATGGCATGCGCAAGGGGAACAAGAACGGAGTTACAAGTGATGATTTCAGGACGTTGAAGCCACCATAATGAGTGCATGAAGCCTTGGACGAAATATACAAGATGCTACGTCATAACTTTCATCCAGAGGCTATTCTAGGTGCTGTGTCACCTTATTATTGGGCCAGGCCCATGTATTTTCGAAATACTTGAGTATAGGCTATTTTTAGAGTCCGTATGTGTGGGGAAACAAGAGATAGGGTTGGTTTCGGACCCCTTCCCCAAGGGCCACGAAATTCCCGTCCTCTTCCTCCATATATACAACCCTTAGGGCGTCGTTTAGACTTTGGGTTTTGTTTAGATTAAAAGTTCGCCATAGCTGCAACTTCGCGTACTTCGTTTGTGTTCAACGACTAGACAAAGGCGTCACAGAACCCCACCTTGATCAATAAAGCTTTCATCTTATATTCGCAATATCCAGATTGCAATCTCAATTTCTTGCTTGTTCTTCGTTTGCTCGCAGGAAACAGACCCTCGTGGTCAGGTTGATCGTGCTCCGGCGTGGTCAATAATCTCTCGGAGTTGGTTTAGCGATTGCTATGGCGCGACATCCTCGCACATTCGTAGTCGGGTCGTCAAAGTCGACTTCCACCAAAGTGATATCCTTCATCTGATCGAAAGATGGGACACCTTTGCCTCTATCAAGTGGTATCAGATTTCTAGGTTGCTCAGTGAAATTTTACAGTTTTTCGTAGTTTAGACCGAGTCTGTTCTTCATACCTATAGTCCACGAAAAAGCCAACAAAATTTTTTATTAGGGTTAGTTCATCGTATCCGAACCAATCTGAGCCTTTGCATAGTCTTTTCAGTATTTTGCTTTGTTGAATTTGCGGTAGCATCGTCATGTCAAGTTACTGGTCTTAGTGTCTAGTCTTTTTGAGTTTCGAGTTCTGGTCATAAGTTGTCACGCCGCCACCGCACCATCATCATCGCCCCTGCCACCTACAACCACCGCTCTGAATCCGTATTCATATACCACCACCAATCCATATCCATATACCACCACCGATCCATATCCATATACTACCACCACTACCACCACCGCTGCCATATACCACCATCGCTGCCATATACCACCACCATATATCCACCACCAATCCGAGTTCTTTTCGTATTACGTTTGTTTTCAAGATCCATCTAATTTTCGATTCGTGTTTCCTTGCCTAAGTAGGTTTCGAAAAAAAAGAGTCTGGAGACCCCCGGGCAGTTTTTAGGCCAAAATTTCAGCGACCAAAAATATTTTTTCCCTATCCTATTTTTAAGTCCCAGGGAGTGTTTTGAGACACTCGCCATCAGTGATTTTTTGTCGTACTTTTTCCTCGTCGCTGCCCTGATTTCCGAAAAAAAAATGTCAAAAAAATTTCGTGCCCATCCTGTCAGTTTGACCTGGGAAGAGTTTTGAGACACTCGCCATTATAGTGATTTTTTGCAAAAAAAAAGAGGAGCGCAAAAAAATGTAGAGCGCAAAAAAAGAGCGAAAAAAAATCAAGAGTGCGCTTCTCCCTTGTTTACGTGCGGCGCCGTGATTTTGTTAGTGTTCTAGGCTCACGTCTCTAGCACGGTCTAGCCTAGGACCAGCACAGTACCGTCGTTGAGCGTTTATTCAACTTTGCATCTCTGAATTGATTATTGCTGATCCTTTTTGCTACCATATTATAAGCCTTCCCAGCTCCACATACATCTACATCGTGTGTTTGACTCTCCCAAGTAATCGCTCTATCCAAGCTTTAAGAGTTTTGACAACAACGGTTGCTGATCACCGCCTGCTGCTGGGTAAGAACTGGTATGAATTTGAGTTTTGCCTAACGGATTTGTGATACACACCACCACCACTTGTTAGTAGTCTATAGGATCATATTCTTGAGTGTTTCTATTGCTGCTAACCATGCCAGGATCACAAGTCGACGAGATTGACTGGGAGAACTTAACGAACAAGGAGCTTCATGATAAGTTTCAGCAAATGATGACTGAACAGGTGCAAGATGTGCTGAACAATTTTGAAGAGGCCATGGATAAGATCACTAGCCTTGAGAAGACGTTCGAAACAAAGCTTGATAACAGATCTAATGAATTGCTTCCGCGTCTTCCACCGGCTGCACCTGCCGCACCACTGTAACAACAACAACAACTACCTCCACGTCGTGAAACAGCCCTCCGCCGAGCGAGCCGTGTCCTTCTTCAGCCTGGCCAAACTGTTGGTGCTGCTATTGATACTTCTATGGCTCCTGCTGCTGATGTGGAGGATGATTATGTGGGAGATTACGAGGATGAGGTTGATCGAAATAAAAACTACGTGCAACCACCAGCACCACAACCACCAGGTCATCCACATGCAAATAATCACAATGGATCCTGAGGAGAGACGTGTTCCTGCTGCTGTTTGTGCTTTCACTAGCTTTGCATGTGTTTGGTGGTCTGAAGATTGTAGATTATATCCTATTCCAGCTACTTGGGCTGCTTTGAAAACTGTTATGCGTACTCGTTGGGTTCCACCATATTATCAACGTGAATTGCTTCAAAAATGGCAGCGTTTGAGGCAAAGAAAAAATTCTGTAGAAGAATATTATCAGGAATTACAAACTGGCATGATTAGATATGGTATTGTTGAGGAGAATGAACCTATGCTTGCACGTTTTATGGGTTGATTAAATAGAGAGATTCAGACCATTCTAGAGTATAAGGAGTATACTAATATCACTCGTTTATTCCATCTTGCTTGCAAAGCTGAACGTGAAGTGCAGGATCAACAAGCATTGGCGCGAACTAACTTTTCTGCAGGTCGACCTTCATCATGGACACCACGTGCATATTCTACTTCCACTGCACCAGCACCTCCACTAGGTGCCACCTCCAGTCGTGATACAAGAAAGCAGGCACAACCACCACTATCTGCCAAGAGAGCAGCTGCCGGGCCTACACAGAGCTCTTCTTCTTCCATGGCATCAACTGGGCACACAAGTGATATTATTTGTCGTCGTTGTAAGGGAAGAGGTCATTATGCGAGAGAATGCAAATCTCAGCGTGTGATGATTGCTTCTGAGGATGGTGGGTATGAGTCCGCTAGTGACTATGATGAGGAGACATTGGCTTTTATTACACGTGAAGAACATGGTGGCGATGATTCTGATCATGAGACGCAATACATGGCTCCTGAAGACGCTGACAAGTATGAATGTTTAGTTGCTCAACGTGTTTTGAGTGTGCAGGTCACACAAGCTGAGAAAAATCAGAGGCATAATTTGTTCCATACAAAGGGAGTTGTGAAGGAACGTTCTGTGCGTGTCATCATAGACGGAGGGAGCTGCAACAACTTGGCTAGCATGGAGATGGTGGAGGAGCTCTCTCTCACCACAAGACCACATCCACATCCTTACTACATCCAATGGTTCAACAACAGCGGCAAGGTTAAGGTAAGACGTACTGTTCGTGTGCATTTTAATATCTCTACATATGTTGATTATGTTGATTGTGATGTGGTACCTATGCAAGCATGTTCCTTATTACTTGGTAGACCATGGCAATTTGATAAAAATTATGTACACCATGGTAGAAATAATCAGTATACTCTTGTTCATATGGATAAAAATATTACTTTGCTTCCTATGACTCCTGATTCCATTTTGAAAGATGATATTAATAGAGCTAATAAACCAAAACAGAAGCAGAATAAGAGTGAAAAACAGATTGTGGCAAAAGAATTTGAGCAACAAATGAAGCCTAATAATAAACCATCTAGTGTTTCTTCTGAAATTAAATTGAAAAGTGCATGTTTATTTGCCACCAAATCTGATATTGATGAGCTAGATTTCAACAAATTTTTTTGCTATGCTTTTGTGTGCAAAGAGGTGTTATTTCCATTCAAGGACGTGCCTTCCTCTTTGCCTCCTGCTGTCACTAACATTTTGTAGGAGTTCGCTGACGTCTTTCCACAAGACGTGCCACCAGGATTACCACCTATTCGAGGGATTGAGCATCTAATTGACTTAATTCCCGGTGCTTCACTACCAAACCGTGCGCCATACCGTACCAATCCAGAGGAGACGAAGGACATTTTGCGTCAAGTACAAGAGCTTCTCGACAAAGGTTATATACACGAATCCCTTAGTCCTTGTGTTGTTCCTATAATTCTAGTGCCGAAAAAGGATGGTACATCGCGTATGTGTGTTGATTGTAGAGGCATTAATAATATTACTATTCGCTATCGTCATCCTATTCCCAGGCTAGATGATATGCTTGATGAATTGAGTGGCTCTACAATATTCTCCAAAGTTGATTTGCGTAGTGGATACCATCAAATTCGTATGAAATTGGGGGATGAATGGAAAACAACATTTAAAACTAAGTTTGGATTATATGAGTGGTTAGTCATGACTATTGGGATAACTAATGCACCTAGTACTTTCATGAGATTAATGAATGAAGTTTTACGTGCTTTCATTGGATGATTTGTGGTAGTTTACTTTGATGACATATTGATTTATAGCAGATCTTTGGAGGAACATTTTGAACATTTACGTGGTGTTTTTATTGCTCTACGTGATGCACGTTTGTTTGGTAACCTTGGGAAGTGCACCTTTTGCACCGACCGAGTGTCTTTTCTTGGCTATGTCGTTACTCCACAGGGAATTGAAGTTGATAAAGCCAAGATTGAAGCTATTGAGAGTTGGCCGCAGCCCAAAACGGTCACACAAGTGAGGAGTTTTCTTGGCCTCGCTGGATTCTATAGGCGTTTTGTGAGAGATTTCAGCACCATTGCTGCACCTCTCAATGAGCTTACAAAGAAGGATGTGCCTTTTGTTTGGGGTACCGCACAGGAAGAAGCCTTCACGGTGTTGAAAGATAAGGTGACACATGCTCCTCTATTCCAACTTCCTGATTTTAATAAGACATTTGAGCTTGCATGTGATGCTAGTGGAATTGGATTAGGAGGTGTGTTATTACAAGATGGCAAACCTGTTGCATACTTTTCTAAAAAATTAAGTGGGCCTAGTCTGAATTATTCTAATTATGATAAAGAATTATATGCTCTTGTTCGGACTTTAGGAACATGGCAACATTATTTATGGCCCAAAGAATGTGTTATACATTCTGATCATGAATCTTTGAAACATATTAAAAGTCAAGCTAAACTGAATCGTAGACATGCTAAATGGGTTGATTTCATTGAGACTTTCCCTTATGTCATTAAACACAAGAAGGGTAAAGAAAATGTTATTGCTGACGCATTGTCTCGTCGCTATACTATGCTTTCACAAGTTGACTTCAAAATATTTGGTTTGGAGACCATCAAAGATCAATATGTGCATGATGATGATTTTAAGGATGTATTGCAGAATTGTAAAGAAGGAAGAACATGGAACAAGTTCATCGTTAATGATGGATTTGTGTTCCGTGCTAACAAGCTATGCATTCCAGCTAGCTCCGTTCGTCTTTTGTTGTTGCAGGAGGCGCATGGAGGAGGACTAATGGGACACTTTGGCGTGAAGAAGATGGAGGACGTACTTGCTACACATTTCATTTGGCCAAAGATGAGACGGGATGTTGAGCGCTTTGTTGCTCGCTGCACTACATGTCAAAAAGCTAAGTCACGACTCAATCCTCATGGTTTATATATGCCTTTGCCTGTACCTAGTGTTCCTTGGGAGGATATATATATGGACTTTGTTTTAGGTTTACCTCGAACAAAGAAGGGGAGGCATAGCATATTTGTTGTCATGGATAGATTCTCGAAAATGGCACACTTTATACCATGTCATAAAAGCGATGATGCTGTTAATGTTGCTGATTTGTTCTTTCGTGAAATTATTCGCTTGCATGGTGTGCCAAATACTATTGTTTCAGATCATGATACTAAATTTCTTAGCCACTTTTGGAGATGTTTATGGGCTAAGTTGTGGACTAAACTGCTTTTTAGTACTACTTGTCACCCCCAAACTGATGGACAAACTGAAGTAGTGAATAGAACATTGCCTAATATGCTTAGAGCTGTTTTGAAGAATAATAAGAAAATGTGGGAGGAATGCTTGCCTCATATTGAATTTGCTTACAATCGTTCATTGCATTCTACTACTAAGATGTTTCCTACCTCGTGCACCTATTGATTTGTTGCCTTTTCCATCGTCGGAGAAGGTTAATTTTGATGCTAAACAACGTGTTGAATTGATTTAAAAAATGCATGAGTTAACTAAGGAAAACATTGAGCGTATGAATGCTAAATATAAACTTGCTGGAGATAAAGGTAGAAAACATGTTGTGTTTGCACCTGGAGATCTTTTTTGGTTACATTTGCGTAAGGATAGATTTCCTAATTTGCACAAATCAAAGCTAATGCCACGTGTTGATGGTCCTTTTAAGGTGTTTGAGAAAATAAATGATACTGCATATAAACTTGAGGTGCCTGCAGATTTTTGTCTTAGTCCCACTTTTAACCTTGCAGATTTGAAGCCTTATTTGGGTGAGGAAGATGAGCTTCCGTCGAGGACGACTTCATTTCAAGAAGGGGAGGATGATGAGGACATCAATACCATTGTTACACCCACAGCCCCTGCTGCTACACATACTGGACCAATTACTAGAGCTCGCGCACGCCAATTAAATTACCAGGTACTTTCGTTTCTTGGTAATGACTCTAATGTTCATGAGAATATGATGCTGCCTAAATTGGATACATGTGTTTTGCTTACAAATGAAGGGCCTAGCTTGGAGAAGGATGAACATTGGAGCAAGAAAAAGCATGGAGATGATGGCATGTGCAAGGGGAACAAGAACGGAGTTACAAGTGATGATTTCAGGACGTTGAAGCCCCCATAATGAGTGCATGAAGCCTTGGACAAAATATACAAGATGCTACTTCATAACTTTCGTCCAGAGGCTATTCTAGGTGCTGTGTCACCTTATTATTGGGCCAAGCCCATGTATTTTCGAAATACTTGAGTATAGGCTGTTTTTAGAGTCCGTATATGTGGGGAAACAAGAGATAGGGTTGGTTTTGGACCCCTTCCCCAAGGGACACGAAATTCCCCTCCTCTTCCACCATATATACAGCCTTTAGGGCATCATTTAGACTTTGGGTTTTGTTTAGATTAAAAGTTCGCCATAGCTGCAACTTCACGTACTTTGTTTGTGTTCAATAACCAGACAAAGGCGTCACAAAACTCCACCTTGATCAATAATGCTTTCATCTTATATTCGCAATATCCAGGTTGCAATCTCAGTTTCTTGCTTGTTCTTCGTTTGCTCGCAGGAAACAGACCCTCGTGGTCAGGTTGATCATGCTCCGGCATAGTCAATAACCTCTCGGAGTTGGTTTAGCGTTTGCTAAGGCGCGACGTCCTCGCACGTTCGTAGTCGGATCGTCAAAGTCGACTTCCACCAAAGCGATATCCTTCATCTCATCGAAAGACGGGACACCTTTGCCTCTATCACTTGGGAGACATCGGTTTCCACTCAACCCCTCGTCCGGGCAAAAAGGATGCACCCTCGTCGGTCGCCCGATCTAATAGTAAAGAAATCGAAGCCCATTAAGGGATGCGGAACCGTTCTGGAGGGATGGCTCGATAGGCCATGCAAAATACACACAACATCGGATACCATACCAACCCACAGTCTTAGAGCATGTTGGATACTCTGGCAAGTGGCCAAGAGCAGCGAGGATCTCCTCACCAAAAAACCCGCAGAGCAACACCCCACAGAAGACGACGACCCCATAGTATTGATGGTCTTCGAGACTTTCGCCTCAAACAATAGGCGCAAAAGGGCACTTCGCGGCCTCGCTAAAGTCTGCCAAGTCGCAGCAATAAATCCCTGGAACGACACGGCCATAACTTGCAATGCCGGTGATGAACCAAAATTCAGGATAGTCCGGTCACCAGCTGTCTTGGTCCTAAGTCCGATAGTGGATGGCTTTCGGCTTACCAAAGTGCTCATGGACGGTGGCAGCGGACTAAACCTCATTTACGAGGAGACTCTGAACAAAATGGAAATAGACAGGAGCCGCATTGAGCAAAGTAGCACGACCTTCTGAGGAATCATTCCCTATCAGGAGGCGCGATGCGCGGGAAAAATCACACTTGATGTGGTATTCGGCACGCCGGAGAATTATCGGTCCGAAGAGATAACCTTTCAAGTGGCCCCTTTCAACAGTGGATATCATGCCTTATTAGGGCAAGATGCATTTGCACGCTTCCAAGCTATACCCCATTACAGGTACATGAAGCTCAAGATTCCCGGGCCCATGGTATTATCACTCTTGCCAGTGATCCGGACATAGCACTCCGCGCCGAAAACAAAACCATAGCCCTGGCCCTCGAGGCATTCTCTGAAGCCCTCGCGGCCGAAGGGTTAACCGCATTACGCTCTAGGTGGATAGGGACAATGTGATCCTGGACAAGCGACTCAAATTCACCTCCTTTAAACCAGCAGACGAAATAGTCAAATTCCAAGTCCACCCGATGGACCCCAAGAAGACATCATCCATCGGGGCACAGCTGGACACAACGGTTGAGGCCGCACTTAGAGCGTTCCTACGCGAAAACTGGGACATATTTGCCTGGCACCCTTCTGATATGCTAGGGATCCTGCGCAGGCTGGCCGAACACAGCCTCAATATATTGAAGGGATATAAGCCGGTCAAGCAAACACTGCAGCGCTTTTCAGAACCCAAACGACAAGCTATGGGAGAGGAGCTAGCCGAGTTACTCGAGGCCAGATTCATCAGAGAAATAAAACATCCGGACTGGCTAGCAAACCTGGTGATGGTACCAAAGAAGGATAAATCCTGGCGCCTATGTGTCGACTTCAAAGACCTCAACAAGGCCTTCCCTAAGGATCCCTTCCCCCTCCCCCGCATCGATTAGATCATCTACACTACTGCAGGGCACGAGTCACTGCGTTTCCTCGACGCATACTCCGGATACCATCAAATCAAGATTAAGGAGACCGATCAAGCCACAACGCCATTTATTACCCCACACAAGCCTTTCTGCTTCAACACTATGCCCTTTGGGCTCAAAAACGCCGGCGCCACCGACCAACGCATGATTCAAACATGCCTAGAGAAACAAATCGGCAAGACAATTGAGGCATATTTGGATGACATAGTCATCAAAACTAGGCACGTCATTAATAGACGATCTACATCTTACATTCGACAACCTCCGTACATATGACATCAAGCTCAATCCGGAAAAGTGTGTTTTCAGCGTTCCCGCCGAAAAACTGCTGGGATTCATCGTTTCCAATAGAGGAATTGAGGCGAACCCAGCCAAAATCCGAGCTTTGTCGTAGTTGGCTACGCCAACTGACCTCAAACAAGTCCAAAAACTGGCCGTATGTGTGGTAGCTTTAAGCCACTTTATCTCCAGACTAGGAGAAAAATCATTGCCACTTTATCGCCTTCTCCGACGCACCGATCACTTTGAGTGGACGGACGCGACAACTGCCGGATTGGAAGAAATAAAGGCTCTTTTAGCGAGCAACGCAATCCTGGCCGCACCGAATGTTGACGAACCCATGTTATTATACATATCGGCAACACATCAAGTCGTGAGTGCGGTGCTCGTCGTCGAACAGAAGAGGACGGACACAAATTCCCGCGTCAGAAGCCGGTATACTACGTATCCACTATCCTCACACCATGCATATCCTGGTACCCTCATTACCAAAAAATAGCATACGCGGTCTTCATGGCATCCCGGAAGCTACGACACTACTTTCAAGAGTGCTCAATCACGGTGGCTTCCGAAGTACCACTCAATGACATAATAAACAACCGCGATGCTACGGGCCGTATTGCCAAGTGGGCCATTGAGCTCCTCCCATTTGACATAACATACAGACCGCACCGGGCCATTAAATCCAAAGTACTGGCCAACTTCGTCGCCGAATGGACTGAGGCCGAACTCCCTAAAGAGTACGACACATATTCCAACTGGATCATGCACTTTGACGGCTCCAAAATGCTGGCGGGCTTAGGAGCGGGCATTGTCTTAACATCCCCCACTGGAGATACAGTTCAGTAGGTACACCAAATATTATACACAGACTCCAACAACGCAGCGGAATACGAGGCCTTATTGCATGGTCTTCGGATGGCTGTCTCCATGGGCATACAACGCCTGGAAGAGCGCGGGGACTCAAACCTTGCAATATCTCAAATAAATGGAGACTGGGATGCCAAAGATCGAAAAATGGCGGCTTACCGTAACATCGTTCTCAAAATGTCGGCTCGGTTCGAGGGGCTCGAGTTTCATCATGTGGCTCGAGAAAGTAACCAAGCGGCGAATGTCCTTGCCCGCATTGGCGCTAAGCGCGAACCCATCCCACCTAACATCTTTCTGGAAAGGCTCTTCAAGCCATCCATGGTGTGGCAAGGGGAGAGCGCCAATACCAATGTGGATCCGACTACAACCCCAGATTCCGAACATGCCGATATCATCGGGGGCTCAGCCACCGAAATAACACCGTCGACCCATCTTATCATGGCAGTCATTGCCCCATGGACCAAACCCTTCTTGGCCTACCTTAATAGGTGTGAACTCCCTGAGGATCAGAATGAGGCGCGCCGCATTGTCCGGCGCTTGAAAACCTACAAGGTTCATGATGGAGAACTCTACAAGAAAAGCGCTACCGGAGTACTTCAAAGATGTATCTCTGAGGAAGAGGGGCAGCAGCTCTTTGCTGAAATTCATGCCGGTGTCGGTGGTCACCACGCTGCTGCTCGGGCCCTTGTAAGCAAGGCCTTCCATACAACTTTCTATTGGCCGACGGCCCGAGGAGATGCACATGATCTTGTCCAACATTGCGTCGGATGCCAGCTTTTCGCCAACCAAAGCCATATGCCACCTGTCGCTCTACAAAAAATCCCCATCACTTGGCCTTTCGCGGTTTGGGGGCTTGATATGGTCGGACCCCTTAAAGGAGGAAGCCATTAGAAAAAATATATGCTGGTCATGGTGGATAGAGGCGAAACCGGTTAAAACAGCCGAATCCGGACCTGTGATAGACTTCATATCCGGTGTTGTGCACCGTTATGGTATTCCACACAGCATCATCACTGATAACGGCTCTAATTTCACAGCCGATGAGGTGAAAACCTGGTGTGCCAATCTAGGCATTAAGCTTGATTATGCCTCCGTCTATCACCCGCAAACAAACAGTCGAGTCGAATGAGCCAATGGTCTTATTATGAGTGGCATTAAGCCCATACTAGTGCGGTCTTTGAAAGAATCAGACAAGCACTGGGTCGAGGAGATCGACTCCGTACTCTGGGGGCTATGGACCACGCCCAATCGCACTATCGGATATACACCTTTCTTCATGGTGTACGGCGTAGAGGCTGTGCTACCTGCGATATTATTCATGACTCACCTAGAGTGCGCATGTACGAAGAGAGAGAGGCCGAGCTTGATCGGCAGGACAGCTTAGATGCCCTGGAGGAGGAGCACGACGTCGCAAAAGCCCATTCCACATTTTATCAACAACGAGCCCGCAGATATGAAAGCAGAGAATTACGGGCCAAGACTTATAATGTTGGCGAACTCGTTCTACGCTTACTGGAGAATAAAAAGGAGAAGCTCAAGCCCAAGTGGGAGGGTCCCTTCATCATTGACGAAGTCCTCACTGGAGGAGCGTACCACCTGCGTGATGCATCAGACAATCGCCTAGAGCCGAACCCATGGAACGCGACCAGGCTCCGAAGATTCTATGCCTAGCGCCGTACTCTTCGTTTGTCTCCTTCTCCCTTTTGTTTCCATTATTTATTTGTTTTTCCCTCTCTTTTCGCCTTTTCTTTTTTTAGCCTTAAAGCTCTTGTGCGGCTAAACCGTACACCTATGACGCACACGTCCTCAAATATGTATGTCCATTATACTTGGGGGCTTCTTGTACAAAATCTTATTATTTTTATTTTCTGAGGATTAAGCTCACCACATATGTGCCCTTTTCCTCGCATGTACCTTCTCTTCGCCATTATATGCATTGATATGACTTAAGTTTTGTCCAAGCTTGGTTGCCTAGCCCCTGTGCTTATGCCCTACGATCCCGTTAGTTCGGCTAGGGCATAAAGGGAGCACCTCTGCGATTGTTACTTCCGGGTCTCCAAATGTGTACCTCAAACTGGGTGAAGCCGAAAGCTAGCGTTCTTAAGGGAATATTCGGTCGGCAGACTAAAGATGTTTTTTAGTCAGTGAACTATGAACCCCCAGATATTACGTATGCTGTGATTTTTCAATCACAGTTCAGACATGCACGTTAACGCATGCTCGCCCAGGGAATGGAACCCTTAACAGAACTATTCTCTCTGGAAGATGTTTCTTACAATAACAATGTAATATAACATAGCTAGCCGGATACTTGTCTATTCAAGAAACTATAACCCCTACGCCTGGTTTCCACCCATACATCGGTTTATTTTGCCAATCAGGTATTCGGAAACACTCCACACCCTTGGGTCTATAGGTCGAAGCAAAAAGGTCTGCAATGACAATTATTTTACAATCCGGCTAGGGATAAATATGTCAAGGAAGGTACATAGTCACTTGGACTCAAAAATTTCCTCTTCTATGCCATCCAAAATGGTGTCTAGCTTACAATCCTGTTGAGAATATTGTGCGGCTACTTTTACCTGGTCATATACCAAACTAATGGGAATTTCTTTTCCATCTAGCCCTAAAGGTCTGACCCAGGCCATATGATACGGATCGAGCTTAGTATACCATGTTTTCACCATGGCCCAGGTCTCTCGTGCACCTTCCCGGCAGGCCGATATCTTCCATAATCGGAAGCGCCATCGCGCTCCCTTGAATAGTTGTACAAGCTCCTCCATGCTTCCTGGAGGGGAGGTGGATGGACATAATGCCTTGGCGACACTTTGCATCGCCTTCCGAGATCGCTCGTGCATTTGTGACAGCTCTTGCAGCAGATCGCCCGAAGATCCGGACATCTCCTCTTCGGGGCGGCCAGTCAGCATACCTACAGACATAACTCTGTAAGTTCCTTTCCTCGCCGAATTATGTGGAGGTTAGTTTGAACACATACTAAATATGCCGCCTCGCAACCTTTTATTTTCCTTTATGGAGTCAGCCAGCTGGGCCCGCACATCTTTCAGTTCTTTGCCCAACTGTGTGTTGGAATCCTGGAGTTTGTTTTTCTCCTCCCTGACCCGTGTCAGTATACGTTCGCCCGGGGGCAGTTGCCTTTTGACTTCTTGTTCACCCACTTGTGCGACCTTCAGCGTCTTTCCCGGATGATCTGACAATCCTACCATAAGATATGCAACTGTGTTAGCAGTACTGTTATATAATTCGGTTTTTCTTGATGGAGGGACACATTACCAGGCGATGCCTTCTTGGATTTCTCCAGTTCGGCTGTCGCAGCAGCTAGCTAGGACCGACACTTTTCCAGGTCTTGAGACAACAGATTGTTCTTCTCCGTAAGCACCTGGTTTTACAATGATCCTTAAATCAGCTGATCAACTTCTTCAAGTCTCGGGGGCTACTGGTATATAATGTGAGCTTACTCGCAGATCTTTCAAATATTGGTCTGTGGCTCTAGCAAGCCCATCTCGAGCAGCTCGGATGTATGCATCACCCGAGCTGAAGGCATTGAATGCCTCTGTTGTAAAGACGGGGTCACGAAGAGCGGCCCTCTGGCGCCGATGGTTCATGGCGCTCTCCACTTCCGAGTTTGTGACGGACACATCATCCGAATCCTCTGCCAAAGGACAGTCCGGCGGCACTCCTATATCAGCCCTGGTCGTTACGGCAGGGGCTGGAACCTGGCTGTTGGGAGTGTGATGGGCAGGACTCCCAGACATAGTCCGGCGAACGCTCTTCCTGATAAGACGCGAACCGATAATGTCACAGTTGGATGTGACTACCGAAGGGCATATATCCAACGCCATGCCTCTTTGATGACGACTCTGATGTGTCTTCGCCTGCCTTCCTCTTTGAAAGCTTGCCCGGTGCGGGCGCCGCTCTCTTTCACTACAAAAAAAATACACTTCCATGATGATATGTGTTTGTCACAGTAGGTCACGTTTTTTGCCATGCATGTACATCGATGACGATTTTATGACAGAATCCAGATAGTCATACCTGTGCTGTCGTAGAAGTGTTCCATGACATTATCAAAATTATCATCATAGAAGTGTCCACTTCCATGATGATAAATCGCGCGTCACAGAAGTGCTTTTGTCAAGGGTGACCGACATGTGGCATCCACCGTAACGGAAAGCCGTTAAGCTATCGGGTCCGGTTTTGGATCCGATAACCCGTTAACAGCCCGGACCAATGGGGATTTTCCACGTGTAAAATCATGAATGACTGGAGGAAACACGTGTCAGCTCCGCGTTGGCACATGTGTCACTCATCCAATGGGCGAGATGCGCCTATGATATGTTGACATGTGCACCGGCCCAAAAGTGGCCCATAAAGTTTAAATGGGCCGACCCAACTAAAGGCCCACAAGATTTTGCGGTCCATAATGGGCCGGCCCAGCTAAAGGCCCACGAGATTTTGCGGATCATAATAGGCCGGCCCAGCTAAAGGCCCACAAGATTTTGCGGACCATAATGGGCCAGCCCAGCTAAAGGCCCACGAGATTTTGCGGACCATAATGGGCCGGCCCAGCTAAAGGCCCACAAGATTTTGCCAACCATAATGGGCCGGCCCAGCTAAAGGCCTACAAGATTTCGCCGACCATAATGGGCCGGCCTAGCTGAAGGCCCACAATATTTTGAGGACACTAGTAGGCCGGCCCATTAACAGGCTGCCATGTTTTGGGCCAAATGTCGGCCCATATTTGATCCGATCCATTAACAGCCTGCCATGTTCCGGGCCTAATAAAGGCCCATATGAGATCCGGCCCGTTAAAAGCCTACCATGTTCTGGGCCAAATTACGGCCCATATCATGTCCGACCCTTTATGAGGCTTTGGGCTAAATTATGGCCCATATCAGATTCGGCCCATCAACTGGACGCTATGCTCTTGGGCCCACTTGTTGAAGCCCAATTAGAAATTCGCCTGATATTAGTTTCGGCCTGTTAAAGGCTCGTTTAACATTTCGACACTCTATTTAATTCGGCCTGTTAAAAGCCCGTCATATAGTCGGGCCTAACTATGGTCCGGTTTGCATCCGGCCTGCTCACAGCCGATAATCTGATTGGGCCCGTGATTTGGTTGGCACAATCATGGGTCGGGGTCTATTTTTGCCTGCTGCCGGTCCGTGAGCTGTTCGACACGTTTCAGGCCCAACCTACTTTACAACCTCCTAAAAGCCCATTGAGTTTTCTTGCGAAAATAGGGCCGGCGGTTTACTCGGCCTATTAAAGGCCCGAATCTACTAGCGGGCTAGTTTACATTTAGGCCTGTTAACGGATGAAGATGACGGGGCCCATGATGCGGATCATACATAGTGATTTGCATGACGGCCCAATTATGTACCGTAATTTTACGGTTCAGCCGGTTTACTGCGAAGACAAGATATATATACAGTAAAATAACTGCAGCATCGTGAATAAGAAAAAACCTAGACTACACAATAAAGAAATTATCGCATATTACATTCGTTGGGCATCAAAGTTCACCACTATGATAATAAAACACAAACAGACAGCAGATTACGTACACTGGGCATCAAAGGTCGCCACCAGTGCAAATAAACACGTTGACAAAATAATATACAAAACCGACATCACTTCAATAGTGTTCAAGAAAGGTTAGCCCTGCTCGGGAGTTGCAGCGCAAGCAGCTGAGCAAGCTGATGAGATTGTGCTTGTTTGACACTTATATTCTCCTCACTCTGAAAGATAAACAAGTAGACAGATGACAAGTTTTGCACATATAAGTATCAGTGCTGAGAATTCATCACATTTCTTCCTGACAAATAAAGTGACATAGTTTAAAATAGAATTAACACAATATGGTATTGTTCAGGTCAAGACATGGCAGGAAATGACATTGTGAAGGAGTTGGCAGCTTCACGACACCACTGGATTACATATCAAGAACACATAAGTATCAATGGTTAGTGTGCTGTCAATTTACCCCATTTCAGATTGGCAAATAAAGAGATGGTTTAAATAATAGTAGAATGATATGACACTGTTCATAGTTAAGACATTGCAGAATATG
The DNA here is from genome assembly GCF_018294505.1 of Triticum aestivum. Taxonomy (NCBI): domain Eukaryota; kingdom Viridiplantae; phylum Streptophyta; class Magnoliopsida; order Poales; family Poaceae; genus Triticum; species Triticum aestivum. Next base: position 336,107,408 of record NC_057810.1, read on the forward strand.
ACATTGTGTTGTAGTGGGTAGGTTCACCACACCACTAGATTACGGATCAAGAACAGAAGCATACATGCAGTGCAAAAGAAGATCACTTGCTCCGTATAGTTTAATTTGCATGGTATGAAGAAGGAACTTGGTTGTACAACTGAAAATTTAATTGAGAAGGAAAAACTTTTGTTTATGAACTACATAATAAACTTTAAACATGCAATTTGATGTGATGAGGACATCAATATCATTGTTACACCCATAGCCCCTGCTGCTATACATACTGGACCAATTACTAGAGCTCGCGCACGCCAATTAAATTACCAGGTACTTTCATTTCTTGCTAATGATTCTAATGTTCATGAGAATATGATGCTGCCTAAATTGGATACATTTGTTTTGCTTACAAATAAAGGGCCTAGCTTGGAGAAGGATGAACATTAGAGCAAGAACAAGCATGGAGATGATGGCATGCGTAAGAGGAACAAGAACAGAGTTACAAGTGATGATTTCAGGACGTTGAAGCCACCATAATGAGTGGATGAAGCCTTTGACGAAATATACAAGATGCTACTTCATAACTTTCGTACAAAGGCTATTCTAGGTGCTGCGTCACCTTATTATTGGGCCAGGCCCATGTATTTTTGAAATACTTGAGTATAGGCTGTTTTTAGAGTCCGTATGTGTGGGGAAACAAGAGATAGGGTTGGTTTCGGACCCCTTCCCCAAGGGCCACGAAATTCCCCCCTCTTGCTGCATATATACAGCCCTTAGGGTGTCGTTTAGACTTTGGGTTTTGTTTAGATTAAAAGTTCGTCATAGCTGCAACTTCGCGTATCGTCACAGAACCCCACCTTGATCAAGAAAGCTTTCTTCTTATATTCGCAATATCCAGATTGCAATCTCAGTTTCTTGCTTGTTCTTCATTTGCTCACAGGAAACAGACCCTCATGGTCAGGTTGATCGTGCTCCGGCGTGGTCAATAACCTCTTGGAGTTGGTTTAGCGATTGCTAAGGCGTGACATCCTCGCACGTTCGTAGTCGGATCGTCAAAGTCGATTTCCACCAAAGCGATATCCATCATCTCATCGAAAGACGGGACACCTTTGCCCCTATCATGATGCAAACACCAAAAATAAACAGCTGTTGCAGTCATGCCTAACCAAATATACACAACAAAGTTTGAAGGCTTGAGAAGGACAAACTTACATTATTGGTGAAGACGGGCTCTATAAAGCCCTTGTCCATGCTGATGGGGGGGGGGGGCAATTCAAGAAGTTTACCACAGAATCTTCTTCATAAGCATTGCGTTTATTCTACATTTTGTTAAGAGTAAATATAGATGTGATAATATAAGAAAAAATGGAGAATATTTAAGATAAGATGAAGAGTGATGCTACATAACCTAGCTATAAATGTAAGTACATCGATACAGACAAAAGGTACAGCCAAGAGCAATGCAGAGCTAAATTTTTTCAGTACCATTGGTGTTATCCAACCTTATGGTAAGAGTAAATATAGATCTGATGTGTAGAAAATGGAGGGCAAAGGAAAATAAGGTGCAGAGTGATGGTACATGAACAACTACCTGTCAATATAAGTACACTGAAAAAGGGCAGCAGGTACTTACAAGAACAATGCAGAGCTAAAAATATTCATTTGCATTGGATATATTCTACACTAATGTAACCATTCATACAGATCAGATAATTTGGAGCGAACAATTGATAAGCAAGCTATCATGCATACTGCTGTCACATAATGAACCAGGTATGTATGCAAGTATAGTGATAGAGGACCATAGGTACTAACAAGAGCAAAGCAGTGGGCAATATATTTGCGATATCCTATCGTTCTTTTCAAACCGGAATTCTTCTTCGAGCAGATTTCCTGGAAAAAAGATCCGTAAGGCACATGCGGGAAAGTAGAACTTCAAATTATCATGCGATATCATAGACAGTACCTCATCCTGGGAATGAGACTAGTGCATAACAAGGTTTTTCCATTCAATGTCTTCTAAATTTAGCATAGGAGACTTCACTAGAAATTCTTTTGTAGACTTGCCATCAAAGTGTGATTTCCTCAGATAACACCGAAACTACTGCAATGCTTCCTTGAAAAGCGCAAGCAAGCTTTGCTCGCCATGACTATCCAGATTGACCCTCGCCTACTTACAACAATGTAATGTAAATCATTGATGTGTTCAATCAGCAAAAAATAGGACAATAATCACCATGAATAATAGCACTTACACGTAAGTGGGACAGGAAGATGTGAAAATGGTGTTTGTCTTCACTATAATCTTCCCATGATGGGAATATATGCATGTAGTCCGTAACAACATTGAAAGCATTGTCTTTTAAACTGGGAATAACTGGAATGGGGTTCCAATCTGCAGGAATTGGCCGTCTCTGCAGTTGGGTTAGGTCTTTGGCCGGCGAACTTGCTATACTTTTTGCTGGAGTGGGATTTTTCTATGGTACGGCTGGTGCTATGGCAACTGAAGTCGACATACCATTTGCTGGAGTGCAGGTCCTGTGTGGTGGGGCTAGTGGTGTGGCCAGTGAAGTATGGGTACAGTCTGCTGGAGTCGGTCCTACATTTTGTGTCACTGGTTGTACAACCAATATAAGTGGGGTGTTATCGGATTTCTCTAGCACCACCATGTTTTTCAACGACTTTGCTGGTGCTCCTTCAGGTTCGGCAATCACCCTCTTCCTTTTTGATGTCTGATGCACAAGAACAGCATTTGAGTGAAAAAACATGGTATGATGACAGATGGAATATGTATTGACATTGGATGGGCATGGCATCTCGACATATATGATGAGAAGCAGATGGCAGTGCAACAAAGTAGAAGAAATGCAAGACAACATATACAATATACGCGCAATTAATAAAACCTTGCCAAATTAGAACAGGCACCTTGATGGGTGAACAGGACAGGCCATCTGCTTGACTCCTCGAGGTTAGAATAGTTATTAGGATCATATTCGGAACAAGAATCTATAAGTGGGGAGCGTATGAGTTTCATTGCATCCAGAATGGCACTCAATGCCTTGGTGCCAATTTTGTAAGTCATTGAAGTGTTCCACAATATTCTTCTGATGCGCGGATTCTGGTATTCACTGTAATTACGTATAATATCTGACAACCATGAAAACATAAATAGTAGTTAGATTATCTTTGTAATGCACAGGATATTCTAATATAGGGGTGCTCCTGTAAACACTTGTGTGCTATCACTGGATTCTGATGAGAGAGTTCAAGTGTGCTGTAATATGGTGCGTGCTTTAATATAATTTGGCACAAGTACACAAAAAATAGGCTCCAGAAGTAAGGATAGCTGGCAGATGATAGGTTCATAATATACTATATAGAGAGTTTATTGCCAAACCATGATAACAAGAGCACACAGCAACTAGGCAGATCATAGTGTACATAAAAGGGGTAAACCATAACCACGATATATAAATTGAGAAAGTGGAACTAGCTTGAAAATATAGTATTTTATTGCCGCTAGTAATTGAAAGCCTATCGATCACGTACAGGCCAGCTCTATCAGCTGTTGACTGCAGATGTCCCTCCTCCCCTTCCTGACAAGGAACATACTGTACGGACTAAATACAGAATAACAAAAGAGGAACATGTTAAAGAACAGAAGAGGAAGCATATTCTTGAGGTTCCGCTTCATTGCAGACAATGTTGGTTGTCCACTCATGATGAATCACAGCGCCCAAAGAAATGCAATTCCATGTTGTCTCTCTCTATATGTGGCAGTTTTAAACAAGAGTCATTAGGATCATATTCTGAACAAGAGTCAATAGGTGGGGAGCGTATGACTTTCATTGCATCTAGAATGGCACTCAATGCCTTGGTGCCAATTTTGTAAGTCATTACATTGTTTAGCTTCAAGAGTGGACTGCTGCTAGTGCGACACAAAGCAGCTACACAGATCATAGTGTAGATATAACGGGAAAACCATAAGCATCAAAGTAAAATCAGCAAAGTGGAACTTACTGGAATATATGTGCTAGTATTGCCGGCATGGCTAGAAAGGCTTCAGATACCAGCTCTTTTCAACTGAGGGTGCGGTACTGTTAATATCAGTGTAACTCTCAAAGGCGACACAACTCCCCACATTTCCTTGCTATTCTTATAGGATTCAAGTGGGCAGGCCACTACAAATCCTATTCCTATGTTTACAAAATCCTACGAATCAAAGAGGCTCGAAGAGTTCAAAGTGTCCATCACAACTGACCGTATAGACCTCTAAACTGCAAATATCCCTGCTCATCTTCACTACAAGGAACATACTTGATGAGGACATCAATACCATTGTTACACCCACAGCCCCTGCTGCTATACATACTGGACCAATTACTAGAGCTCGCGCACGCCAATTAAATTACCAGGTACTTTCATTTCTTGGTAATTATTCTAATGTTCATGAGAATATGATGCTGCCTAAATTGGATACATTAGTTTTGCTTACAAATGAAGGGCCTAGCTTGGAGAAGGATGAACATTGGAGCAAGAGCAAGCATGGAGATGATGGCATGCGCAAGGGGGACAAGAATAGAGTTACCAATGATGATTTCAGGACTTTGAAGCCACCATAATGAGTGCATGAAGCCTTGGAAGAAATATACAAGATGCCACTTCATAAATTTTGTCCAGAGGCTATTCTAGGTGCTGCGTCACCTAATTATTGGGCCAGGCCCATGTATTTTTGAAATACTTGAGAGGCTGTTTTTAGAGTTCGTATGTGTGGGGAAACAAGAGATAGGGTTGGTTTCGGACCCCTTCCCCAAGGGCCACGAAATTCCCCCCTCTTGCTGCATATATACAGCCCTTAGGGCATCGTTTAGACTTTGGGTTTTGTTTAGATTAAAAGTTCATCATAGCTGCAACTTCGCGTACTTTGTTTGTGTTCAACGACCAGACAAAGGCGTCACAGAACCCCACCTTGATCAATAAAGCTTTCATCTTATATTCGCAATATCCAGATTGCAATCTCAGTTTCTTGCTTGTTCTTCGTTTACTCGCAGGAAACAGACCCTCGTGGTCAGGTTGATCGTGCTCCGGCGTGGTCAATAACCTCTCGGAGTTGGTTTAGCGATTGCTAAGGCGCGACGTCCTCGCACGTTCGTATTCAGATCGTCAAAGTCGACTTCCACCAAAGCGATATCCATCATCTCATCGAAAGACGGGACACCTTTGCCTCTATCAAGTGGTATCAGATTTCCAGGTTGCTCGGTGAGATTTTATAGTTTTTTGTAGTTTAGATCGAGTCTGTTCTTCATACCTACAGTCCACGAAAAAGCCACAAAAAAAATTAGGGTTAGTTCATCATATCCGAACCAATGTGAGACTTTGCATAATCTTTTTAGGGTTTTGCTTTGTTGAATTTGCGGTTGCATCGTCGTGTCTAGTTGCTGGTCTTAGCGTCTAGTCTTTTAGAGTTTCGAGTTCTGGTCATAAGTTGTCACGTCGCCACCGCACCATCATCATCGCCCCTGCCACCTACCACCACCGCTCCGAATCTGTATCCATATACCACCACCAATCCGTATCCATATACCACCACCGATCCATATCCATATACTACCACCGCTACCACCACCGCTGCCATATACCACCACCGCTGCCATATACCACCACCATATATCCACCACCAATCCGAGTTCCTTGCATATTAAGTTTCTTTTCTAGATCCATCTAATTTCCGATTCGTGTTTCCTTGCCTGAGTAGGTTTCCAAAAAAAATGAGTCCGGAACCCACCCTCCGTTTAGGCCCAAAATTTTCCGAAAACGCACTTGACAAAAAAATTTCTGGCTATCCTATTTTTACGCGTTTCTAAGCGTATTGAGACAAACGCCATTATAGAAAGTTTTTTTGACCCGTTACCAGTTTTTGGGTCCAGGAAGTCGAAAAAAAATTGGTCGAAAAAATTTCGTGCCTATCCTATTATCTTGACTTGAGAAGAGTTTTGAGACACTCGCCATTATAGTGATTTTCGAAAAAAAGGAGCGCAAAAAAAAGAGCGCAAAAAAAGAAAAAGTGAAAAAAAATGAGAGTGTGCTTCTCCCTTGTTTTCGTGCAGCGTCGTGATTTTGTTAGTGTTCTAGGCTCGCGTCTCTATCATAGTCTAGCCTAGGACCAGCACAGTATCGTCGTTGAGCGTTTATTCAACTTTGCATCTCTGAATTGATTATTGCTGATCCTTTTTGCTACCATATTATAAGCCTTCCCAGCTCCACATACATCTACGTCGTGTGTTTGACTCTCCCTGGTAATCGCTCTATCCAAGCTTTGAGAGTTTTGACTACAATGGTTGCCGATCACCACCTGCTGCTGGGTAAGAACTGGTAAGAATTTGAGATTCGCTTGACGGATTTGTGACACCCCACCACCACCATATTCTAGTAGTCTGTAGGATCATATTCTTGTCTGTTTCTATTGCTGCTAACTATGGCAGGAACACAAGTCGACGAGATTGACTGGGAGAACATGACGAACAATGAGCTTCATGATAAGTTTCAGCAAATGATGGGTCAACAGGTGGAAGACGTGATGGCCAGCTTTGGAAAGGCAATGGAGAAGATGGATGACATTGAGAAGTCAATTGACACCAAGTTGGACGCCAAGTTTGATGAATTATTCAAACGCCTCCCACAACCAGTTCTACGCCACGATACTGTAGGGCGAGCACAGCATGTTCCTATTGAGCCAGGACAAAATTTGGGTGCCGCTACTACTACTGTTGGTGCTTCTGTAGCTCGTGTTGTTACTGCAGAGATGGAGGACTATTACGAGGATGAGGTTGATCAAAATCAGAACTACGTGCAGCCACCAGCACCACCACCAGCAGGTCGACCTCAGGTATATATTCGCAACGGTAGGTGAGGGAGTCCCGGACTAGGGGGTGTCCGAACAGCCAAACTATCATGATCAGCCGGACTCCAAGACTATGAAGATACAAGATTGGCGATACGGATATGTAGATCTCATACCATTGTCCGGATGGGACTTTCCTTGGCGTGGAAGGCAAGCTTGGCGATACGGATATGTAGATATCCTACCATTGTAACCGACTCTGTGTAACCCTAGCCCTCTCCGTGTCTATATAAACCGGATGGCTTTAGTCCGTAGGACGAACAACAATCATACCATAGGCTAGCTTCTAGGGTTTAGCCTCCTTGATCCCGTGGTAGATCTACTCTTGTAACACACATCATCAATATTAATCAAGCAAGACGTAGGGTTTTATCTCCATCAAGAGGGCCCGAACCTGGGTAAAACATCGTGTCCCTTGTCTCCTGTTACCATCCTCCTAGACACACAGTTCGGGACCCCCTACCCGAGATCCGCCGGTTTTGACACCGACATTGGTGCTTTCACTGAGAGTTCCTCTGTGCCGTCGCCATTAGGAAGGATGCCTTTTCCCGTCTTTAAAAACGGGCCGTCGTCAAGGGAGCTTTGGCCACTGGCCAGACTATCCGGCTAGGCGGTTTTCTTATGACCGCCTTTTCGGCCACCGCTCCGACAATGACCTCTCAGGTCATTAAAAGCGATCTTCACGTCAGCTCGGAATTCGCCGAGCAGCTAGATCCGATTGATCTCTCCTCCGTAAACAAGCTCTTGGATCGCATCGCCGCCCTGGGAGTCGCTACCGACTACGATCAGATTGGGCTTAAAACCAATCTGAGAGAAATTAACTCTCCCCAGGTTACCCACCACGTTGTTGTGATAGAGGAACAATGCAGCGACTCTTCTTCTATGTTAAAAACCAACTATGTCTGGATTCCCGATCCCTCCATGCCGGATTCCCGCGGAGGGACGGACGCCAATCAAATACTGAACCTAAAGTCAGGCATCGGACCAGATTTGTTGGAAAGCATCCAACAAACCAAGCTTCCAAATCCGGAAGCTTCTTGGCCTTTGAGCCTCAGATCGGGCGGGGTTCCGAACTTAATTCCACCCGCCCACCCAAACATAAGCGATCTATCTCAAATACGGCAAGAGCCCGATGAAACAGTACATCATTACTGGGCCAGATTCCTCCTGGTTATGAACAGGATAAAGGACTGCCGTGAAGAAAGCGCTATTTCAATTTTCTGCAACAATTGCACGGACATGGGAATCATAAACGCCATCAGTCGTCGCGAAGTTACACACTTCGCCGACCTAGCGACCATTGTATAAAAATACTGCACGATGGAGAGTGCCTAGAAAACCGAAACTAGGTTTTGGGACAATCCAGCCCTGAATACAACCCCAGTCCAAAATAAAAGGGTGCGTCATACTCAAGCACATGGGTTAAAAACCAAAAAGCAAAAACCCCCTAAAGGGTACGGAACCGTACTGGAGGGATGGCTCAACGGACCCTGCAGAATCCACAGTAAGGAGGGCGCCACTCCAACACATAGCCTTCGAGCATTTTGGATACTACGGTAGGTGGCCAAAAGTGGCGAAGGCTTTTTAGCCCCGGGCAACCAGCCCAGCAGTACCAGTACGGTATTAACAGTCTTCGAGACTTTCGCATCAAATAACATGCGAAAGCGAACAATCCGCAGCCTCGCCGAAGTCTACCAAGTAGCAACAACGAATCCATGGAGCGACACAGCTATCACCTTCAATACCAGCGATGCACCTAAATTCCGAACAGCTCGAGCACCAGCCGCATTGGTCCTCAGTCCGATAGTGGACGGCTTTCGTCTTACCAAGGTACTCATGGATGGCGGCAGCGGATTAAAACTCATCTATGAGGAAACCCTTCAAAAAATGGAAATTGACTGGAGCCGCATTGAGCGAAGCAGCACAACCTTCAGGGGAATAATCCCTAGTCGAGAAGTACGCTGCACAGGAAAAATCACACTAGATGTAGTGTTCGGCTCGCCGGACAATTACAGGTCCAAAGAGGTCACGTTTCAAGTGGCCCCATTCGGCAACAGATATCATGCCTTGTTAGGGCGAGAGGCATTCACAATCTTCCAAGCTATACCCCATTACGGGTACATGAAGCTCAAAATGCCCGGCCCCAATGGAATAATCACTCTCGCCAGTGATCCAGATATAACACTCCGCGCTGAAAATAAGACAGTTGCACTGGCCCTAGAGGCATTATCCGAAGCCCCAGCGGTAGAGGAACTCACTGCGCTGCGCTCCACGGTGGATAGGGACGATGTGATACTCGATAAGAGGTCCAAGTCCACTTCTTTCAAACCAGCAGACGAAATAGTCAAATTCCAGGTCCATCCTATGGACCCCACGAAGACGGCCTCCATTGGGGCACAATTAAATCCTGATGTAGAAGCCGCACTACGAGAATTCCTTCGGGAAAATTGGGACATTTTTGCCTGGCACCCTTCAGACGTGCCAGGAATCCCACGCAGGCTGGTAGAGCACAGCCTAAACATCCTAAAAGGATTCAAGCCAGTCAAACAAGCTCTTCGGCAATTTTCCGAACCCAAAAGACAGGCAATGGGAGAGGAGCTAGCCAAACTCTTAGATGTCGGATTCATCAGAGATATAAAACATCCGGACTGGCTAGCCAACCTGGTAATGGTACCAAAAAAGGACAAATCCTGGCGCCTTTGCGTCGATTTCAAAGACCTTAACAAGGCCTGTCCAAGGGACCCTTTCCCTCTCCCTCGCATCGACCAAATCATCGATGCTACCGCAGGGCATGATTCATTGTGCTTCCTCGACGCATACTCCGGATACCATCAAATCAAGATGGCGGAAAAAGACCAGGCCGCAACGGCATTCATTACTCCATATGGGCCATTCTGCTTCAACACAATGCCCTTTGGACTCAAAAACGCTGGCGCAACGTATCAGCGCATGATTCAGACATGTCTGGCTACCCAGATAGGCAAGATGGTAGAGGCTTACGTAGACAATGTGGTCGTCAAGACCAAACACGTCGAAACTCTAGTAGACGACTTGAGGGTGACATTCGACAACCTCCGAGCATATGACATTAAGCTCAACCCGAAAAAATGTGTTTTCGGCGTACCAGCCGGAAAGCTCTTGGGCTTCATTGTATCCGGTAGAGGAATTGAAGCAAACCCAGCCAAGATCCGAGCTCTGTCACAATTGGATATCCCAAAAGACAATACAAAAACTAACTGGATGCGTAGCGGCTCTAAGCCGCTTCATCTCCCGTTTGGGAGAAAAGGCACTGCCCCTCTATCGCCTCCTCCGGCGCACCGAACACTTCGAATGGACGGATGCTGCCACGGCCGGACTCGAAAAAATCAAGGCCATACTGGCAATAAATCCGGTCCTGGCCGCGCCCAACCTGGGCGAACCTATGTTATTATATATCGCAGCAACACATCAAGTTGTCAGCGCGGTACTCGTCGTCGAACGAGAAACAGAAGGGCACAGATTCCCTCTTCAAAAACCAGTGTACTACGTATCCACTGTCTTAACTCCATGCAAGTCCCGGTACCCACATTATCAAAAGATAGCGTATGCGGTGTTCATGGCATCCCGGAAGCTGCGACACTACTTTCAAGAGTGTTCCATAACGGTGGCCTCCGAAGTACCTCTCAACAATATTATAAACAATCGCGACGCAACGGGCATGATTGCAAAATGGGCCATTGAGGTCTTACCATTTGACATAACCTACAAACCACGGCGAGCTATAAAGTCGCAAGTTCTGGCTGACTTCGTCGCCGAATGGACTAAAGCCGAACTCCCTAAAGAGTACGCCGCGTACTCCAATTGGATCATGCATTTCGACGGCTCCAAAATGTTGGCTGGCTTGGGGGCTGGCGTCGTCTTGATGTCCCCAACCGGAGACACAGTCCAATACGTACTTCAAATAATGTACATGGACTCCAACAACGCAGCCGAATATGAGGCCCTTCTACATGGCCTCCAGATGGCAATCTCCATGGGCATTCAACGCCTAGAGGTGCGCGGGGATTCAAACCTCGCAATATCCCAAGTAAATGGAGACTTCAACGCCAAAGATCCGAAAATGGCAGCCTACCGCAACGCCGTCCTAAAAATGTTAGCTCGGTTTGAAGGACTCGAATTCCACCATGTAGCCCGGGATAATAACCAGGCAGCAGACGTGTTGGCACGCATCGGCGCAAAACACGACGCCGTCCCTCCAAACATCTTCCTGAAACGGCTCTTTAAGCCATCTGTATTATGGGAAGAGGAGTCCGGAAATAACAATCCAGAACCAGCTGCATCACCTAATTCAGACCATTCTGACACAATCGGCGGCTCAGCCAATGAAATAACACCTTCAGCCCACGAAATAATGGCAGTAATTGCCCTGTGGATGGAACCATTCCTAGCCTACTTAATCAGGCAGGAACTTCCCGAAGACCAAAATGAGGCCCGCTGCATAGTTCGGCGATCTAAAGCCTACAAGGTCCATGAGGGAGAACTTTATAAGAAAAGCACAACCGGAGTCCCTCAAAGGTGTATCTCCGAAGAGGAAGGGCGAAATCTCCTGGCTGAAATTCACGCCGGACTCGGCGGGCACCACACTGCAGCCCGGGCCCTTGTAGGCAAGGCCTTCCGTATAGGATTTTATTGGCCGACAGCCCGAGCAGATGCTCAAGACTTAGTCCAATGATGCGTCGGTTGCCAGCTCTTTGCTAATCAGAGCCACATGCCACCCACCGCCCTCAAAACTATACCCGTCACCTGGCCGTTCGCGGTCTGGGGGCTTGACATGGTTGGACCCCTTAAAGGGGGGAACCCACAAGCACAAATACTTATTGGTCATGGTGGACAAATTCACCAAATGGATAGAGGCCAAGCCGGTTAAAACAGCAGAATCCGGACCTGTGATAGACTTCATATCCGGGGTAGTACACCGTTTCGGCGTCCCCCACAGCATCATCACTGATAACGGCACGAGTTTCACGGCCGACGAGGTTAAACTCTGGTGCAAAAACATGGGCATCAAGCTCGACTACGTTTCAGTCTACCACCCTCAAACTAACGGTCAAGTGGAACGGGCAAATGGTCTAATCATGAGCGGCATCAAACCCAGATTAGTGCGGTCCCTCAAGGAATCTAACACGCATTGGGTAGAGGAGCTTGACTCCGTACTCTGGGGGCTGCGGACCACGCCAAACCGCACAACCGGATTCACACCATTCTTTATGGTATACGGCGTTGAAGCAGTTTTGCCCTGTGATATAATTCATGACTCACCTCGCGTGCGCATGTACGAGGAAAGGGAAGCCGAGTTGGATTGGCAGGACAGTTTGGATGCTTTGGAGGAGGAGCGCGACGTGGCAAAATCCCGTTCTGCATTCTATCAACAGCAGGCTCGAAGATATCAAAGCAGAGAAGTACGGGCCAAAACTTACAATGTTGGCGAGCTAGTTCTACGCCTGCCGGACAAGAAAAAGGACAAACTTACCGGTGGTGCATATCGTCTACGCAATGCATCTGACAACCGACTCGAGCCAAACCCATGGAACGCAGCCCGTCTCCGAAGATTTTACGCCTAGCGCCGGACTCACGGTTCGTCTCCTTCCTCCGTCCACCTTTCATTTTTCTTTTCGCTGTCTTTGTTTTCCCTCCTTTTTCCTCCCTCTTCCAGTACAAACCCCTTGAGGGCTGATCCGCGCTTTGTTCGCACGTACTCGATGTGCTACTCGCACTCGTTATACCTGGGGGCTTCTTTAACAGAAGCTTATTTTTATGGGCTTCATGCCCAACACATGTGTCATACTTCTGCATGTACCTTTTGATCGCCATTATATGCATCTATATGACTTAAGTTTTGGCCAAGCCGGGTTGCCTGGCTCTTGTGCTTACCCCTACGTTCCCGATTGTTCGGCTAGGAGGTAAAGGGAGCACCTCTGCGATTGTTATTGCCGGGTCAGCCGGATGTGTACCTCAGACTGGGTGAAGCCGAAGGCTAGCGTTCTTAAGGGAATATTCGGTCAGGTGACCTGAAAGATGATTTATTACTTACTTATTTATCTGCCCCCAGATGCTTTTTCTGCTATTTCGCAGTCTGGACATGCACTTTAGGGCATGCCTCCCAGGGAAAGGAACCCTTAACGAAACTATTCTCCCTGGAAGATGTTTCTTACTAACCATGTAATATAACATAGCTAGTTAGGCACTTGTTTGATAAAGCAATTATGACCCCTACGCCTTGCCTCCATGCACGCCCCGGTTCTTTTATAACCATAAGGGTATTCGGACACACTCCAGACTGTTGGGTCCCGAGGTTGAAGTGAAAAGGTCCGCAAAGACAAACGATCTACAATCCGGCTAGAAGGCATTCTATATGCCATTTTAAAATTACATCGTCAAACTGACTGATTGTACTCCTCTTCAATCCCATCTAACAGGCTGTCTAATTTACAGTCCTGTTGGGAATATTTCGCGGCCAGCTCTACTTGGCCGTACATCAAGCTCACAGGGATCTCCTTCCCATCAGGCCCCACAGGTCCGACCTCGGCCATGCGGTTTGGGTCAGCCTTCGGGTACCGCGACTTCACCATGGCCCAGGCCTCCCTGGCGCCTTGACGGCAGGCCAATATCTTCCACTGACGGAGATGTCGCCATACTCCCTGAAGCTTCTCAGCAAGCCCTCCAAGGCCCTTAGGTAGGGAGACTGAAGGCCATAAGGCCTGAACGACGCCACTCATCGCCTGCCGAACATGTTCGAGCAGTTGCACCAGCTCGGGAAGTTGGTCACCCGTTGAACCGGGCATTTCCTCCGTAGGGTGACCTGTGAGCACACCTACAGACATATTTCTGTCAATCGACTTCCTCGCCGAACTCTTCTTTTCAAAAGAGTTTGCTCAAGCACTTACTATAGATGCCGCGACGAAGCCACTGATTCTCCTTCACGAAGCCAGACAGCTGGGCCCGAACACCTTTTAGCTCTTCTCCAAGCTGGGTGTGGGCATCTTGGAGTTTGTTCCTCTCCTGCTGCACCTTCATAAGCACCCTCTCGCCGGCCTTCAACTGGCGCAGTAGCTGTTGCTTGTCCGGATCAAGTCCGGCAACATCCGCAATATTATTGTCAGATTTATACGCACGCTGCACGCCATAAAACATTTTTGAAATATGTGTTACCGGAGGGGGTCTCTATGTCTCCTCCTGCGGCGGTCAGTGCGGCCTCAAGTTGGGCCTTGCACTCTTGAAGCTCTTGAGACAATTGGGTATTCTTCTCCGTAAGATCCTGCATATTAAATGATCCTTAAATCAGTTATTCTACACTACTTTAAGTCTCGGGGGCTACTGGCATACATAACTATCAAAATTCCTTACCCGTATGTCCTTCACATACTGCTCCATGGCTCTGGTCAAACCATCTTGAGCGGCACGGAGGTGCGCGTCTCCCGCATTAAAGGCATTTAACGCCTCTGGGGAGAAACACGCATCACGAAGAGCTGTTCGGCGGCGCCTATGATTCATGGCGCTCTCCACCTCAGACCCGGTGGCGGACAACCTGTCGGCATCCTCCGTGGGAGGAGTATCCGGCTCGTGCCTTGCGCTCGCCTCCACCTCCGGACCAGGTGTTGGAGCCTGGCTGGTGGAGGCTTGGTTGGCAACCTCTCCGGACACAGTCCGGCGAGAGCTCTTTCTCCTGGAAAAGTCATGAGCATTAATACACCTCCCAGGAATCTTTTCCTTAAACAACGGTGGCGAGCTATACCGTTGCGGTGACGTTTCGATTCGCACCGCACCCCTCTTCCGCCTGCCGGGCTGAACTGGCCCTCGTTGGTCAGCCGCCGCGGGTTCGGCTTCTCGCCTTGAAGGCACCTCCTGCAAGACACCGTTGGTATACGGTGATCAGAAATACGCAAGGACGAAATAATGGTGTCAGAACTCCGGTCATAATTACCTGAGAAGCCAGAGATAAGCCGGGGTAGTCAGCCGTAATGGCGACTAGAGCATTGTCCATGCTGAGTTGGTGGAACACCACGTCAATTAGCTCCACCTTTATGTCCGGATCCTCTTCGGAGGCCGGATCAAGGGATCTTCTTGGATCCTCGGGTTGTGGAGCCGGACTGTGTATGCCCTCCACATCCCAACGCAGTTCCTGCGTCAAAATCATAAAGTAAGGCATTTAACTTTGAAAGCACGGGTCAGATGAATAAACGTCCGCTTACCCAGCTCCGAGGGTTATTCATGGAGAACCCATTCAATGGGCTCGTCTAGAGGAAGTCCACCTTCTCCCCCTTGTACAAGTCGGACAGGATCTTCACCAGATCCGCGGCCGATCCTGGCCCCTTGCAGCCATGACGGGTGGCGTCGTTCTCCCCGTTGAAATCCCACATGGGGTGGCCCCTGTACTGGAGCGGCTGCACCCCTCGCATAATGCACGTGGCCATGACTCCAATCATGGTCAATCCCGAATGGGCCAGCAACCTTATCCGGCCCATCAGGTAGTGGATGCTCCTATCATCTTCCCGTTGAGGGCTCCGCGGGCGCCAACTCAGGCGTTTCTTCAGCGGAGCAGTGCTGAACTCTGGGAGGCCGATCCGAACTGGGTCCGGCAGTGGAGCGTCTTCTATGTAAAACCATTCCGAGGGCCAGTCTTCAGACGCCTTCTTTGGGGTTCCGGATAGATATCCAGTCCCGGCGATGCGCCATATTTCGGCTCCGCCCACTTGATATATCGACCCCTCATAAGAGCGGGGTACGAGGCAAAACAGCCTCTTCCACAGTGCAAAATGGGGCTCGATGCCCAAGAACAGCTCACAAAGAGCTACGAAGCCCGCGATGTGCAAAAGGGAGGCAGGCATGAGGTTGTGAAGTTGGAGTCCATAGAACTCCAGGAGCCCCCGGAGAAACGGATGTATGGGAAATCCGAGTCCCCTTATTAAGTAGGGGACGAAGCATACACGATCTCCTTTGGAGGGATTGGGGACGCTCTCCGCCTGCTTCCCACCCTTGTAGGTGGCCAGTCCGGCTCGAACCGGAACCATAAAGGCTGGGGGGAGATATCCCTCTGCTTGGAGCGTCACTAACTTGCTATGCGGGACTGAGCATCTCCTCCAATCTCCTGGCTGAGGACTGGGAGCGCGAGAAGAGGAACCGCGTCGACTATCCATGTTGGAGTGGATTTTTTGTCAGATGCGCCTTGATGAGTACTTGCGGAAGGAGGATGGTGTGATTTGGATCTGGATCCTCGCCTCTCTTATAGGCGGCTTATTTGCGCAGCTAGGGGGTTAAACATAAGAATACCCTGGCTTTTCGCATTCGTACAACACGTGGAAGAAGGCCATAATTGGACGTGGAAGCCAAGGAGCGCAACATTCATGAAGCAACCGGACACTATCCGGCAAACACATGGAACATGAAGGAGAACCCGCCTTGCAAACGCCGAAGACAACTTACGCGCCGGACTCGTCGTCATTGAAGCCTGGTTCGAGGGCTACTAAGGGAGTCCCGGACTAGGAAGTGTCCGGACAGCCGAACTATCATGATCGGCCGGACTCAAGGACTATGAAGATACAAGATTGAAGACTTCGTCCCGTGTCCGGATGGGACTTTCCTTGGCGTGGAAGGCAAGCTTGGCGATACGGATATGTAGATCTCCTACCATTGTAACCGACTCTGTGTAACCCTAGCCCTCTCCGGTGTCTATATAAGCCGGATGGCTTTAGTCCGTAGGACGAACAACAATCATACCATAGGCTAGCTTCTAGGGTTTAGCCTCCTTGATCTCGTGGTAGATCTACTCTTGTAACACACATCATCAATATTAATCAAGCAGGATGTAGGGTTTTACCTCCATCAAGAGGGCCCAAACCTGGGTAAAACATCGTGTCCCTTGTCTCCTGTTACCATCCGCCTAGACGCACAGTTCGGGACCCCCTACCCGAGATCCGCCGGTTTTGACACCGACAGTAGGCCTTCACCACCACCTCAGGTACGAGATCATGACCATCTTCCTAAAATGAAATTGAATATTCCATCGTTTGAGGGTAGATATTTTCCTGATATATATCTTACTTCGGAGTTAGAAACTGAACAACGATTTACATGTTTACAATATCCTGAGGAGAGACGTGTTCCTGCTGCATGTGTTTGGTGGTCTGAACATTGTAGATTATATCTTGTTCCAACTACTTGGGCTGCTTTGAAAACTACTATGCGTACTCGTTGGGTTCCACCATATTATCAACGTGAATGACTTCAAAAATTGCAGCGCTTAAGACAAGGAAAAAATTCTGTAGAAGAATATTATCAGGAATTACAAACTGGCATGATTAGATGTGGTATTGTTTAGGAGAATGAAGCTATGCTTGCATGTTTTATGGGTGGATTAAATAGAGAGATTCAGACCATTCTAGAGTATAAGGAGTATACTAATATCACTCGTTTATTCCATCTTGCTTGTAAAGCTGAACGTGAAGTGCAGGATCGACAAGCATTGGCGCGAACTAACTTTTCTGCAGGTCGACTTTCATCATGGACACCGCGTGCATCCTCTACTTCCACTACACCAGCACCTCCATCAGCTGCTACCTCCAGCCGTGATACAAGAAAGCAGGCACAACCAGCACTATCTGCCAAGAGCGCACCTGCCGGGCCTACACAGAGCACTTCTTCTTCCATGGCATCAACTGGACACACAAGTGATATTATTTGTCATCGTTGTAAGGGAAGAGGTCATTATGCGAGAGAATGCAAGTCTCAGCGTGTGATGATTGCTACTGAGGATGGTGGGAATGAGTCCGCTAGTGACTATGATGAGGAGACTTTGACTCTTATTACACGTGAAGAACATGGTGGAGATGATTCTGATCATGAGACGCAATACATTGCTCCTGAAGATGCTGACAGGTATGAATGTTTAGTTGCTCAACGTGTTTTGAGTGTGCAGGTTACACAAGATGAGCAAAATAAGAGGCATAATTTGTTCCATACAAAGGGAGGTGTGAAGGAACGTTCTGTGCGCGTCATCATAGATGGAGGGAGCTGCAACAACTTGGCTAGCATGGAGATGGTGGAGAAGCTCTCTCTCACCACAAGACCACATCCAGATCCTTACTACATCCAATGGTTCAACAACAGTGGCAAGGTTAAGGTAACACGTACTGTTCGTGTGCATTTTAGTATCTCACATATGCTGATTATGTTGATTGTGATGTGGTACCTATGCAAGCATGTTCCTTATTACTTGGTAGACCATGGCAATTTGATAAAAATTATATACACCATGGTAGAAATAATCAGTATACTCTTGTTCATAAGGATAAAGATATTACTTTGCTTCCTATGACTCCTGATTCCATTTTGAAAGATGATATTAATAGAGCTAATAAAGCAAAACAGGAGCAAAATAAGAGCAAAATAAGAATTTGAGCAACAAATGAAGCCTAATAATAAAACATCTAGTGTTGCTTCTGAAATTAAATTGAAAAGTGCTTGTTTATTTGCCACCAAATCTGATATTGATGAGCTAGATTTCAGCAAATCTGTTTGCTATGCTTTTGTGTGCAAAGAGGCATTATTTTCATTCAAGGACATGCCTTCCTCTTTGCCTCCTGCTGTCACTAACATTTTGCAGGAGTTCGCTGACGTCTTTCCACAAGACGTTCCACCGGGATTACCGCCTATTCACGGGATTGAGCATCAGATTGACTTAATTCCTGATGCTTCACTGCCAAACCGTGCGTCATACCATACCAATCCAGAGGAGACGAAGGAGATTATGCGTCAAGTACAAGAGCTTCTCGACAAAGGTTATATACGTGAATCCCTTAGTCCTTGTGCTATTCCTATTATTCTAGTGCCGAAAAAGGATGGTACATCGCGTATGTGTGTTGATTGTAGAGGCATTAATAATATTACTATTCGTTATTGTCATCCTATTCCTTGGCTAGATGATATGCTTGATGAATTGAGTGGCTCTACAATATTCTCCAAAGTTGATTTGCGTAGTGGATACCATCAAATTCATATGAAATTGGGGGATGAATGGAAAACAACATTAAAAACTAAGTTTGGATTATATGAGTGGTTAGTCATGCCTTTTGGGTTAACTAATGCACCTAGTACTTTCATGAGATTAATAAATGAAGTTTTACGTGCTTTCATTGGACGATTTGTTGTAGTTTACTTTGATGACATATTGATTTATAACAGATCTTTGGAGGAACATTTGGAACATTTACGTGTTGTTTTTATTGCTCTACGTGATCCAGGTTTGTTTGGTAACCTTGGGAAGTGCACCTTTTGCACCGACCGAGTGTCTTTTCTTGGCTATGTTGTTACTCCACAGGGAATTGAAGTTGATAAAGCCAAGATTGAAGCTATTGAGAGTTGGCCGCAGCCCAAAACGGTCACAAAAGTGAGGAGTTTTCTTGGCCTCGCTAGATTCTATAGGCATTTTGTGAGAGATTTCAGCACCATTTCTGCACCTCTCAATGAGCTTACAAAGAAGGATGTGCCTTTTGTTTGGGGTACCGCACAGGAAGAAGCCTTCACGGTGTTGAAAGATAAGTTGACACATGCTCCTTTACTCCAACTTCCTGATTTTAATAAGACTTTTGAGTTTGAATGTGATGCTTGCGGAATTGGATTAGGAGGTGTGTTATTACAAGATGGCAAACCTATTGCATACTTTTCTGAAAAATTGAATGGGCCTAGTCTGAATTATTCTACTTATGATAAAGAATTATATGCTCTTGTTCGGACTTTAGAAACATGGCAACATTATTTATGGCCCAAAGAATTTGTTATACATTCTGATCATGAATCTTTGAAACATATTAAAAGTCAAGCTAAACTGAATCATAGACATGCTAAATGGGTTGAATTCACTGAGACTTTCCCTTATGTCATTAAACACAAGAAGGGTAAAGAAAATGTTATTGCTGATGCATTGTCTCATCGCTATACTATGCTTTCACAACTTGACTTCAAAATATTTGGTTTGGAGACCATCAAAGATCAATATGTGCATGATGCTGATTTTAAAGATGTATTGAAGAATTGTAAAGAAGGAACAACTTGGAACAAGTTCATCGTTAATGATGGATTTGTGTTCCGTGCTAACAAGCTATGCATTCCAGCTAGCTCCGTTCGTCTTTTGTTATTGCAGGAGGCGCATGGAGGAGGACTAATGGGACACTTTCGCGTGAAAAAGACGGAGGACGTACTTGCTACACATTTCTTTTGGCCAAAGATGAGATGGGATGTTGAGCGCTTTGTTGCTCGCTGCACTACATGTCAAAAAGCTAAGTCACGACTCAATCCTCATGGTTTATATATGCCTTTGACTGTACCTAGTGTTCCTTGGGAGGATATATCTATGGATTTTGTATTAGGTTTACCTCGAACAAAGAAGGGGAGGGATAACATAGTTGTTGTCGTGGATAGATTCTCGAAAATGGCACACTTTATACCATGTCATAAAAGCGATGATGCTGTTAATGTTGTTGATTTGTTCTTCCGTGAAATTATTCGCTTGCATGGTGTACCAAATACTATTGTTTCAGATCGTGATACTAAATTTCTTAGCCACTTTTGGAGATGTTTATGGGCTAAGTTGGGGACAAAACTGCTTTTTAGTACTACTTGTCACCCCCAAACTGATGGACAAACTGAAGTAGTCAATAGAACATTGTCTACTATGCTTAGGGCTGTTTTGAAGAATAATAAGAAAATATGGAAAGAATGCTTGCCTCATATTGAATTTGCTTATAATCGTTCATTGCATTCTACTACTAACATGTGCCCTTTTGAAATTGTGTATGGAGATAAGGGTAGAAAACATGTTGTGTTTGCACCTGGAGATCTTGTTTGGTTACATTTGTGTAAGGATAGATTTCCTGATTTGCCCAAATCAAAGCTAATGCCACGTGCTGATGGTCTTTTAAGGTGTTAGAGAAAATAAATGATAATGCATATAAACTTGAGCTACCTGCATATTTTGGGGTTAGTCCCACTTTTAACATTGCAGTTTTGAAGCCTTATTTGGGTGAGGAAGATGAGCTTCCGTCGAGGACGACTTCATTTCAAGAAGGGGAGGATGATGAGGACATCAATACCATTATTACACCCACAACCCCTGCTGCTATACATACTGGACCAATTACTAGAGGTCGTGCACGCCAATTAAATTACCAGGTACTTACGTTTCTTGGTAATGATTCTAATGTTCATGAGAATATGATGCTGCCTAAATTGGATACATTTGTTTTGCTTACAAATGAAGGGCCTAGCTTGGAGAAGGATAAACATTGGAGCAAGAGCAATCATGGAGATGATGGCATGCGCAAGGGGAACAAGAACAGAGTTACCAGTGATGATTTTAGGACTTTCAAGCCACCATAATGGGTGCATGAAGCCTTGGACGAAATATACAAGATGCCACTTCATAAATTTCGTCCCGAGGCTATTCTAGGTGCTGCGTCACCTTATTATTGGGCCAGGCCCATGTAATTTCGAAATAGATAACTATAGGCTATTTTTAGAGTCCGTATGTGTGGGGAAACAAGAGATAGGGTTGATTTCAGACTCCTCCACCAAGGGCCACGAAATTCCCCCCTCTTCCTCCATATATACAACCCTTAGGGCACCGTTTAGACTTTGGGTTTTGTTTAGATTAAAGTTCGCCATAGCTGCAACTTTGCGTACTTCGTTTGTGTTCAACGACCAGACAAAGACGTCACAGAACCCCACCTTGATCAATAAAGCTTTCATCTTATTTTTGCAATATCCAGATTGCAATCTCAGTTTCTTGCTTGTTCTTCGTTTGCTCGCAGGAAACAGACCCTCGTGGTCAGGTTGATCATGCTCCGGCGTGGTTAATAACCTCTCGGAGTTGGTTTAGTGATTGCTAAGGCGCGACGTCCTCGCACGTTCGTAGTCGGATCGTTAAAGTCGACTTGCACCAAAGCGATATCCATCATCTCATCGAAAGACGGGACACCTTTGCCTCTATCAATACTGTACTACTATCATACTCCCTCAGTTCCAAAATATAAGTCTTTGTAGAGATTTCCACTATGGATCACATACAGATGTATCCAGACACATTTTAGAGTGTAGATTCACTCATTTTGCTCCATATGTAGTCCATGGTGGAATCTATACAAAGACTTGTATTTAGGAACGGAGAGAGTACCTATTAAATAAGAATGGAAGAGGAACATGCTAAAGAAGAGCAAGCAGATTTTGGATAATAAAATGTTCGTTGCGCAACGCCCACACATGATGAACCAGAGCGCATTAAGAATGCAACTCCCAGCTGTCTCTCGACCATTTCAGGCGGTTGGTTGAAGATCCTACGTATCCTAACCCTTCTTCTTCCTCGTCTCTGATTCTTCCCACACAGAACACCACACGGGCCGCCGGCCGGACCATCGGCCCCCACCGCCTGTGTTCCTCCGCCACCCCCACCCCCACCCCGCCCGCACAATCATCGTCCCCACCTCCACTGCCCCCACAACCATCGTCCCCACCTGTGCACCTTCGTTCGCATAGGCGAACTCCGACGAGCTCTGGAAAATCGACTGACCCAATTTTGAAATTTAGTCTACTGTGATTTAACTAGTGAGGAATATAAAAGGGGAAAACCATAAGCTTTGGGAGTATAGTGTTGAGCGTGCCATGGCAGATCTGAAGGTGCAAACCGGACAAAGGCAACTTCGCAACTAATGTTTGCTTTCAACTAGCAAGTAAGTGATGGACAAGAAATCAGAGTAAAGCAGTGGCGATCTATTTTCTTGCTACGATAAATAAGTTGAGCAGATACGAAAGAGTACTGCCTCTGGTGCGGCGCCGTTTATGCATCTGCTGAGAATTCGACGGTGATGCGGTAGCGATGGCTGTCGGCGGCATGAAAGCAGATCTAGGAGGGTAGACAGTGGCGGCGGGGCGCATTGGACGAGACAGTCGTAGGAGCGGCGCCGGCAAGGTGGACAACAGCGGGGATGAAGCGAGAGGACGGGATACAAGGATCCCGGTCCGAAGCCGTGGATGAGAGAGGTCGATCTCTTGTAATGGACGGCGGCGTCGGGGTATCAGCTCCGGCATGGTGCAGGAGCACGACAATGGATGGGGTGACGAAGGGGGGAACCATGTCTTCAGGGCGCGCTTGTCTCAAATGCGAGGAAATTTACAAAATTTCCCCCGTTTCAAATTTCCCACATCACAGCAATATTAGTCGGTTGGGGATAGGACAGTAATCTCGCATACACCGAATATTTGCCGACGAGAGTTTGTTTTTGGCGCCCACCGCGTATGAATCAGGGAGGGAGTCGATTTCGGCCGAGGAGACACTGTGTTTTGGTGCCCACCGTGTATGAATCCGGGTGAGAGGCGATTATGTCACGTTTGAGTGAAATTACAAACCTACCCCTATCGAAACCTATAGAAATCGAGCAGATAGGTTTTGCGTGGCAGGGATATGCACTAGTAATTTCCATCTCGCAGTTTTTAGTTTCGGGCGGTTACTGCGACTTTCGCCGCTTCGTTCAAAATTTTGCAGAGTGCACGTTTACCGTGCCAACTCAATTCGAATCCCGTTTATATTCTATTTTTTGGGGGCAGGATCCATTTTCGATTGGAATGAAATTCTATATACATCATTTTTAGATATACTTTCAAAAGCACAACACCCTTTATACATAAATATGGTTTACAAATGGCATGATCTCAGATTCATAAGACTGTATCCATCAATTTGGATTTTTAAATATTTGAAACCACTTTATGTTGAAATCCAATGTATGCATTCCTCACTAACTGTCTCCAATTAATGTGTGTTTCATGCGGGTTTTTTTACTTCTCAAACATGTATAATGTGTTTCACACACGCAACATATAGTGTAATCCCATTTAGACATTAATTCTGTCTCCCAGGGTCTCATATTTCTCCAGCATTCTCTTGTATGTCGCTCACACACACTCTCTCCCCCTAGAGATACCTTGCATTCCCTCATATGTCTCTCTAGCTATCACTCTCATTGTGAAATATCTTTCTCTCTCGTAGACACAAAACTCCGTATCTCGGGATCTCATTTTTCTCTGATATTTGTTTGCATGTGACTCACATGCACCCTCTCTATCTCTCTCACACCCACACAAATAACTCATCCTTTTGATCCACTCGACTCCTATCTCTAACGCACACTAGCTACCATCTTTATCTTTCTATTTATCTGTTTCTCCATCAACCTTGTTTCTCACCCTCACACTTGCTTCCAATCACGCACACTACATATGTTTCTCTCTACATGCAGTCAAGTGCCCTCTTTTCATCTTTCTCTCACACATACATAACTTCACCCTCTGAACCACCCGGCGGTCATCTCCAACAATCAAACTAGCAGATGTCCCTCTACCTAGCATCTCCATCTCTGTATCTATCTGTAGTTTCTACGTCAACATTTCTTTCTCGCACGCAGTCTTGCTTCCTATCACCCACACTATATATGTCTCTCCATACATGCATTTATAGGTTGATCTCTTTTGCACAATCATTGTGTCTCACTCCCTCTGCTCGCCATAGATGCATGCTCCAGCCCACGCCACTATCTCTTAAAGACAAAAACACATGCTCAATTGTCGGGCCTTCTTCCCTGCACTCTCACATGCATGCATATTGTCATACCGATCCTTCTCTCCCATGTTGTTGATCTTATGACTTATGTCTTCTTTCTTTTATCTCGATCATGCGCGCGCACACACACATCCCACTGTACATGTATACCTCTCGCACATGCACGTTCAAGGCCTCTATGTCTCCGTACGTAGTTAATTACCCTCAACCCTAATGCCACATCGAATCGTTCTCTTCTTGTGTGCACATAACTTCCGCCTGGATGGGTAAAACACACACTCACACTTAACAATCTCCTTCTAGCTACCCCCCTCTCATTCTTCCCCTATATCCCCCAAACCAATAAGACCATCCCTTCGTTTAATTCCCGCCTACATGCGCCATCGATATATAGTAGTCTTCCTCAGTGTCTCTCGAACAAACACGTTCTCTCGATGTCGACTCCTCTCACGCGCACACATCTTCTCTTCCCTCTCTACGGGCCTTTCTCTCTCGCACACCATCGTTGGTGGCCTATGCCATACCACTACTAGGAAAATGCTTATAGGTAGACATTTAGCAGTAGCGTTGGCTAAAGACCCCACGCTACTCCTATTTAGCAGTAGCGCCTGACAACAACAACGCTGCAACCGCACGTTAGCAGTAGCGCGGGATATCCCGGCTAGCGCTGCTGTTGATGGGCCATGCTCTCGGTCCACTATTGCAGCTTTAGCTATAGCGCTGGGCCTCCTCCCCCGCGCTGCCGCTAAGCTCACCTCTGCTTCCCCCTCGCCGGCCCGCGCGCCCCTCCCCTCTCACTCACTCACACTCACACTGTCAGGACCCCGACTCAATGTCACATCGATCTAGCCTGTAACACCTCATATCACTTTGCGGCCTCACGCACGGTATTCCCACGGGTGTCGCCTTACCTTTGCCCGGGACCGTTTGCGCCTTTTGGCTCACGTATATGATGATGTCGCTAGCATCCATATGATAAGGAGCCCGGGCTGACATGACTAGTCGTAAACCCAAAGTGGCACAGACTTACAGGGACAGGCATCCATGACCCAGCATCGAACGTGTCGGTCATCAGCAAGTGGGTCCGAGCTGTAGCACAGGGCTAGCAGGACTCTGGTAAACCGGGCTGTAGCGGGCTAACAGGGCTCCGGTAGTCAATGCGTGACATTTCCCTGAAGGGACAGACACAGGAACGAAGAAGGACACATGCCGGCCAACCTAAGTGTTCCGGAGCAGTAGCAAGCTACCATGGCTCAATGGAAACACTAGGAGACATTTCCCGGTAAGAGAGGCTACTAAAGATAAACAACTAGATAGTCAGATCCCACACATACCAAGCATTTCAATCATACACACAATATGCTCGATATGTGCAAATACAACAAGGCATCACAACATGAATCTACGACACAAGTACTTTATTTAAAGGCTCAGAGAGCCATACATAACATACATACAAGTACGGGTCACACGACCCACATTCAAGTCATACAGTCATACAAACCAGCAGCGGAAGTAACTTGTCTGAGTACAGACAACTAGTAAAATAAAAGAGGCTTGGAAAGCCTAGCTATACTACGTGGACCTTCACAAGCTCAGGATTACCACCTGGGCCTTAGTCTACTCGTCGATGTCAACGTCTACGAAGAACCCATCAGAAGGGGTTGCAGCGCCTTCTGTAAAATGTAAATTATAGCAACATGAGTACAAAGGTACCCAGCAAGACTTACGTCAGATCCTACATACATGCACATTATCAAGAAGGGTTGGTGGAGTTATTGCAGCAAGCCAGCTTTGACTCTTGGCTAAACTATCCTACGAGACTCCAACTTGAAATGGTTTTGCGCACACGAGTCCACTACTCACCACTTCAATACACCACCGAGGATCCACCTCCGTCATCCTACGGAAGAGCCATCCTCGGCACTCACGCTTATCTTGAGATTTTTAGTAGTATCCATTCACTTGTCTATGAACTGTATAAGCAACCAAGTAGTCCTTTACCACGGACGCGGCTATTCGAATAGATCATGTTAACCCTGCAGGGGTGTACTTCTTCATACATGTTTCCACCACTTAGCGTCTGCACACGACATGTGCTCGGCAGACTTCAAGCGAAAGCCGACGTGGGTGTAGACCACGACCTACCTAAACACCTAAGTCTCTAGTCCAGGTTTATCGCCTATCCAGGTTCCATCCGCAGGGAGTCCGGCCGAGGTTTCCCATATGGCCCCGAATGATGTGTACAGGGTTCCTGAGATACCTAACGGGTATTCGATACACTGTGCCACGTACCTACCGCATCACAGCCCACCCCGTGGGTCAGCGTTGTCCACGGCCTCCAGTAAGCTACAAACACCAGAAACTACTTGCAACTCCTGGACAGAGGACTAGGGTGAATAAGAAGTCGAGCGGGGTCATATTTCAGGGCCCAATGCATGGTAGTAGCTGAATCTTAAATCACGCATACAGATCTCAGTTCTTAAGGTCGGCTTCAATGAAACAACCCACCATGTAATCCTACATGGCCTCTCATCGATACCTTTACCAAATCGTGTTCACCACATCACTCTCATTACCGACATGATCATTTCACTCTAGCCCATCACCCAGATGAACCAGACCTGACACGACTCTAAGCATAGCAGGCATAGCAAGGTAGGAACAACACATACATATGGCTCAATCAATTCCTACACATGCTAGTGGGTTTCATCTAATTAATGTAGCAATGACAGGTCATGCAGAGGAAATGGGTTCAACTACCGTAGCACACAGCAGTTTGAAATGCGTTGTCTTAATGCAGTAAAAGAGAGCAAGAGCGAGAAGATGGGATTGTATCAATATGATCAAATGGTTGGTTGCTTGCCTGATGGATCGATGCACGGATACGGTTCTTCG
The DNA here is from genome assembly GCF_018294505.1 of Triticum aestivum. Lineage (NCBI taxonomy): Eukaryota > Viridiplantae > Streptophyta > Magnoliopsida > Poales > Poaceae > Triticum > Triticum aestivum. The sequence continues at coordinate 336,134,833 of NC_057810.1, forward strand.
CTAGGGTAATCACGGTACTCCTCGGAGGCAGAACCTGCCGCAAAGAACACCGATACACAACCATCACCAAACAATGTGCGACAATATGATGCATGCATGAAACATGGCAATATGAGTGTGTTGGGCTAATGCAACTAAAACCAGATGGGTTTGAATCAATTTGAACCAAAGATTCAAATTTCAAACTCATAAATGGCCCTTTAAAGTGTTTTATCTTGTTCTGCACTAAACCTCAAGTTAGTTTGTTTAAACATGCATGAAACTAGTACAGATGGATAGATTGGATTTTTCTGATCATTTTTCATATATAATTTGTTTGATTTGGAGCTACGGTTGAATTTATATGAATTTCTGAAGTTTGCAACAATTTCTGGAATTTATAAATCATTTTAGTTTTATTTTAATTTCAGAAAAGGTTTACTGCGTCAGCATGAGGTCATGCTGACCTCAGCAAGTCAACAGACCCGGTCCAGGTCAAACCTGACACGTGGGTCCAGGGTGTCAGTGGATAATTAACTAATTTAATTTAGTTTAAACTAATCTGGATAATTAGCAGAAGGGGGCCCCAACTGTCATTGACTCAACAGAGTCAACCAGGGCCCACCTGATAGAGGCGAGGGTCCCGATCTTTCGATGAGATGGTGGATTTCGCTTTGGTGGAAGTCGACTTTGACGATCCGACTACGAACGTGCGAGGACGTCGCGCCTTAGCAATCGCTAAACCAACTCCGAGAGGTTATTGACTACGCCGGAGCACGATCAACCTGACCACGAGGGTCTGTTTCCTGCGAGCAAACGAAGAACAAGCAAGAAACTAAGATTGCAATCTGGATATTGCGAATATAAGATGAAAGCTTTATTGATCAAGGTGGGGTTCTGTGACGCCTTTGTCTGGTCGTTGAACACAAACGAAGTACGCGAAGTTGCAGCTATGGCGAACTTTTAATCTAAACAAAACCCAAAGTCTAAACGATGCCCTAAGGGCTGTATATATGGAGGAAGAGGGGGGAATTTCGTGGCCCTTGGTGGAGGGGTCCGAAATCAACCCTATCTCTTGTTTCCCCACACATACGGACTCTAAAAATAGCCTATACTTATGTATTTCGAAATTACATGGGCCTGGCCCAATAATAAGGTGACGCAGCACCTAAAATAGCCTCGGGACGAAATTTATGAAGTGGCATCTTGTATATTTCGTCCAAGGCTTCATGCACCCATTATGGTGGCTTCAAAGTCCTGAAATCATCACTTGTAACTCCGTTATTGTTCCCCTTGCGCATGCCATCATCTCCATGCTTGTTCTTGCTCCAATGTTCATCCTTCTCCAAGCTAGGCCCTTCATTTGTAAGCAAAACAAATGTATCCAATTTAGGCAGCATCATATTCTCATGAACATTAGAATCATTACCAAGAAACGAAAGTACCTGGTAATTTAGTTGGCGTGCACGAGCTCTAGTAATTGGTCCAGTATGTATAGCAGCAGGGGCTGTGGGTGTAACAATTGTATTGATGTCCTCATCATCTTCCCCTTCTTGAAATGAAGTCGTCCTCGACGGAAGTTCATCTTCCTCACCCAAATAAGGCTTCAAATCTGCAATGTTAAAAGTGGGACTAACCCCAAAATCTGCAGGCAGCTCAAGTTTATATGCATTATCATTTATTTTCTCTAACACCTTAAAGGGACCATCAACACGTGGCATTAACTTTGATTTGCGCAAATCAGGAAATCTATCCTTACGCAAATGTAACCAAACAAGATCTCCAGGTGCAAACACAACATGTTTTCTACCCTTATCTCCAGCAAGTTTATATTTAGCATTCATACGCTCAATGTTTTCCTTAGTTAACTCATGCATTTTTAAAATCAATTCAGCACGTTGTTTAGCATCAAAATTAACCTTCTCCGAAGATGGAAGAGGCAACAAATCAATAGGTGCACGAGGTAGGAAACCATACACAACTTCAAAAGGGCACATCTTAGTAGTAGAATGCAATGAACGATTATAAGCAAATTCAATATGAGGCAAGCATTCCTCCCACATTTTCTTATTATTCTTCAAAACAGCCCTAAGCATAGTAGACAACGTTCTATTGACTACTTCAGTTTGTCCATCAGTTTGGGGGTGACAAGTAGTACTAAAAAGCAGTTTAGTCCCCAACTTAGCCCATAAACATCTCCAAAAATGGCTAAGAAATTTAGTATCACGATCTGAAACAATAGTATTTGGCACACCATGCAAGCGAATAATTTCACGAAAGAACAAATCAGCAACATTAACAGCATCATCGCTTTTATGACATGGTATAAAGTGTGCCATTTTCGAGAATCTATCCACGACAACAAATATGCTATCCCTCCCCTTCTTTGTTCGAGGTAAACCTAAAACAAAGTCCATAGATATATCCTCCCAAGGAACACTAGGCACAGGCAAAGGCATATATAAACCATGAGGATTGAGTCGTGACTTAGCTTTTTGACATGTAGTGCATCGAGCAATAAAACGCTCAACATCCCGTCTCATCTTTGGCCAAAAGAAATGTGTAGCAAGTACGTCCTCCGTCTTCTTCACGCCAAAGTGTCCCATTAATCCTCCTCCATGCGCCTCCTGCAACAACAAAAGACGAACGGAGCTAGCTGGAATGCATAGCTTGTTAGCACGAAACACAAATCCATCGTTAACGACAAACTTGTTCCACATTCTTCCTTCTTTACAATTCTGCATTACATCTTTAAAATCAGCATCATGCACATATTGATCTTTGATGGTCTCCAAACCAAATATTTTGAAGTCAAGTTGTGAAAGCATAGTATAGCGACGAGACAATGCATCAGCAATAACATTTTCTTTTCCCTTCTTGTGTTTAATGACATAAGGGAAAGTCTCAATGAATTCAACCCATTTAGCATGTCTACGATTCAGTTTAGCTTGACTTTTAATATGTTTCAAAGATTCATGATCAGAATGTATAACAAATTCTTTGGGCCATAAATAATGTTGCCATGTTTCTAAAGTCCGAACAAGAGCATATAATTCTTTATCATAAGTAGAATAATTCAGACTAGGCCCACTCAATTTTTCAGAAAAGTATGCAACAGGTTTGCCATCTTGTAATAACACACCTCCTAATCCAATTCCACTAGCATCACATTCAAGCTCAAAAGTCTTATTAAAATCAGGAAGTTGGAGTAAAGGAGCATGTGTCAACTTATCTTTCAATACCGTGAAGGCTTCTTCCTGTGCGGTACCCCAAACAAAAGGCACATCCTTCTTTGTAAGCTCGTTGAGAGGTGCAGCAATGGTGCTGAAATCTCTCACAAAACGCCTATAGAATCCAGCGAGGCCAAGAAAACTCCTCACTTGTGTGACCGTTTTGGGCTGCGGCCAACTCTCAATAGCTTCAATCTTGGCTTTGTCAACTTCAATTCCCTGTGGAGTAACAACATAGCCAAGAAAAGATACTCGGTCGGTGCAAAAGGTGCACTTCCCAAGGTTACCAAACAAACGTGCATCACGTAGAGCAATAAAAACAGCACGTAAATGTTCCAAATGTTCTTCCAAAGATCTGCTATAAATCAGTATGTCATCAAAGTAAACTACCACAAATCGTCCAATGAAAGCACGTAAAACTTCGTTCATTAATCTCATGAAAGTACTAGGTGCATTAGTTAACCCAAAAGGCATGACTAACCACTCATATAATCCAAACTTAGTTTTAAATGCTGTTTTCCATTCATCTCCCAATTTCATACGAATTTGATGGTAGCCACTACGCAAATCAACTTTGGAGAATATTGTAGAGCCACTCAATTCATCAAGCATATCATCTAGCCTAGGAATAGGATGACGATAACGAATAGTAATATTATTAATGCCTCTACAATCAACACACATACGTGATGTACCATCCTTTTTCGGCACTAGAATAATAGGAACAGCACAAGGACTAAGGGATTCGCGTATATAACCTTTGTCGAGAAGCTCTTGTACTTGGCGCATAATCTCCTTCGTCTCCTCTGGATTGGTACGGTATGGTGCACGGTTTGGCAGTGAAGCACCGGGAATTAAGTCAATCTGATGCTCAATCCCTCGAATAGGCGGTAATCCCGGTGGCACGTCTTGTGGAAAGACGTCAGCGAACTCCTGCAAAATGTTAGTGACAGCAGGAGGCAAAGAGGAAGGCACGTCCTCGAATGAAAATAATGCCTCTTTGCACACAAAAGCATAGCAAACAGATTTGCTGAAATCTAGCTCATCAATATCAGATTTGGTGGCAAATAAACATGCACTTTTCAATTTAATTTCAGAAGCAACACTAGATGGTTTATTATTAGGCTTCATTTGTTGCTCAAATTCTTTTGCCACAATCTGATTTTCACTCTTATTCGTCTCCTGTTTTGCTTTATTAGCTCTATTAATATCATCTTTCAAAATGGAATCAGGAGTCATAGGAAGCAAAGTAATATTTTTATCCTTATGAACAAGAGTATAGTGATTGTTTCTACCATGGTGTACAGAATTTTTATCAAATTGCCATGGTCTACCAAGTAATAAGGAACATGCTTGCATAGGTACCACATCACAATCAACATAATCAGCATATGTAGAGATACTAAAATGCACACGAACAGTACGTGTTACCTTAACCTTGCCGCTGTTGTTGAACCATTGGATGTAGTAAGGATGTGGATGTGGTCTTGTGGTGAGAGAAAGCTTCTCCACCATCTCCATGCTAGCCAAGTTGTTGCAGCTCCCTCCGTCTATTATGACGCGCACAGAACGTTCCTTCACAACTCCCTTGGTATGGAACAAATTGTGCCTCTGATTTTGCTCAGCTTGTGTGACCTGCACACTCAAAACACGTTGAGCAACTAAACATTCATACCTGTCAGCGTCTTCAGGAGCCATGTATTGCGTCTCATGATCAGAATCATCTCCACCATGTTCTTCACGTGTAATAAGAGCCAATGTCTCCTCATCATAGTCACTAGCGGACTCATATCCACCATCCGCAGTAGCAATCATCACACGCGGAGATTTGCATTCCCTCGCATAATGACCTCCTCCCTTACAACGACGACAAATAATATCACTTGTGTGCCATGTTGATGCCATGGAAGAAGAAGAACGCTGTGCAGGCCCCGCAGGTGTGCTCTTGGCAGATAATGGTGGTTGTGCCTGTTTTCTTGTATCACGGCTGGAGGTGGCACCGGATGGAGGTGCTGGTGCAGTTGAAGTAGAAGATGCACGTGGTGTCCATGATGAAGGTCGGCCTGCAGAAAAGTTAGTTTGCCCCAATGCTTGTCGATCCTGCACTTCACGTTCAGCTTTACAAGCAAGATGGAATAAACGAGTGATATTAGTATACTCCTTATAGTCTAGAATGGTCTGAATCTCTCTATTTAATCCACCCAGAAAACGTGCAAGCATAGCTTCATTCTCCTCAACAATACCACATCTAATCATGCCAGTTTGTAATTCCTGATAATATTCTTCTACAGAATTTTTTCCTTGTCTTAAACGCTGCAATTTTTGAAGCAATTCACGTTGATAATATGGTGGAACCCAACGCGTACGCATAGCAGTTTTCAAAGCAGCCCAAGTAGTTGGAATAGGATATAATCTACAATGTTCAGACCACCATACACATGCAAAACTAGTGAAAGCACAAACAGCAGCAGCAACTCGTCTCTCCTCAGGATATTGTAAACATGTAAATCGTTGTTCAGTTTCTAACTCCCAAGTAAGATATATATCAGGAACATATCTACCCTCAAATGGTGGAATATTCAATTTCAGTTTAGGAATATGGACATCATCTCGTACCTGAGGTGGTGGTGGTGCAGGCCTACCATTACGAATATATACCTGAGGTCGACCTGCTGGTGGTGGTGCTGGTGATAGAGGCAAAGGTGTCCCGTCTTTCGATGAGATGATGGATTTCGCTTTGGTGGAAGTCGACTTTGACGATCCGACTACGAACGTGCGAGGACGTCGCGCCTTAGCAATCGCTAAACCAACTCCGAGAGGTTATTGACCACGCCGGAGCACGATCAACCTGACCACGAGGGTCTGTTTCCTGCGAGCAAACGAAGAACAAGCAAGAAACTGAGATTGCAATCTGGATATTGCGAATATAAGATGAAAGCTTTATTGATCAAGGTGGGGTTCTGTGACGCCTTTGTCTGGTCGTTGAACACAAACGAAGTACGCGAAGTTGCAGCTATGGCGAACTTTTAATCTAAACAAAACCCAAAGTCTAAACGATGCCCTAAGGGCTGTATATATGGAGGAAGAGGGGGGAATTTCGTGGCCCTTGGTGGAGGGGTCCGAAATCAACCCTATCTCTTGTTTCCCCACACATACGGACTCTAAAAATAGCCTATACTTATGTATTTCGAAATTACATGGGCCTGGCCCAATAATAAGGTGACGCAGCACCTAAAATAGCCTCGGGACGAAATTTATGAAGTGGCATCTTGTATATTTCGTCCAAGGCTTCATGCACCCATTATGGTGGCTTCAAAGTCCTGAAATCATCACTTGTAACTCCGTTCTTGTTCCCCTTGCGCATGCCATCATCTCCATGCTTGTTCTTGCTCCAATGTTCATCCTTCTCCAAGCTAGGCCCTTCATTTGTAAGCAAAACAAATGTATCCAATTTAGGCAGCATCATATTCTCATGAACATTAGAATCATTACCAAGAAACGAAAGTACCTGGTAATTTAGTTGGCGTGCACGAGCTCTAGTAATTGGTCCAGTATGTATAGCAGCAGGGGCTGTGGGTGTAACAATTGTATTGATGTCCTCATCATCCTCCCCTTCTTGAAATGAAGTCGTCCTCGACGGAAGTTCATCTTCCTCACCCAAATAAGGCTTCAAATCTGCAATGTTAAAAGTGGGACTAACCCCAAAATCTGCAGGCAGCTCAAGTTTATATGCATTATCATTTATTTTCTCTAACACCTTAAAGGGACCATCAGCACGTGGCATTAACTTTGATTTGCGCAAATCAGGAAATCTATCCTTACGCAAATGTAACCAAACAAGATCTCCAGGTGCAAACACAACATGTTTTCTACCCTTATCTCCAGCAAGTTTATATTTAGCATTCATGCGCTCAATGTTTTCCTTAGTTAACTCATGCATTTTTAAAATCAATTCAGCACGTTGTTTAGCATCAAAATTAACCTTCTCCGAAGATGGAAGAGGCAACAAATCAATAGGTGCACGAGGTAGGAAACCATACACAACTTCAAAAGGGCACATCTTAGTAGTAGAATGCAATGAACGATTATAAGCAAATTCAATATGAGGCAAGCATTCCTCCCACATTTTCTTATTATTCTTCAAAACAGCCCTAAGCATAGTAGACAACGTTCTATTGACTACTTCAGTTTGTCCATCAGTTTGGGGGTGACAAGTAGTACTAAAAAGCAGTTTAGTCCCCAACTTAGCCCATAAACATCTCCAAAAGTGGCTAAGAAATTTAGTATCACGATCTGAAACAATAGTATTTGGCACACCATGCAAGCGAATAATTTCACGAAAGAACAAATCAGCAACATTAACAGCATCATCGCTTTTATGACATGGTATAAAGTGTGCCATTTTCGAGAATCTATCCACGACAACAAATATGCTATCCCTCCCCTTCTTTGTTCGAGGTAAACCTAAAACAAAGTCCATAGATATATCCTCCCAAGGAACACTAGGTACAGGCAAAGGCATATATAAACCATGAGGATTGAGTCGTGACTTAGCTTTTTGACATGTAGTGCAGCGAGCAATAAAACGCTCAACATCCCGTCTCATCTTTGGCCAAAAGAAATGTGTAGCAAGTACGTCCTCCGTCTTCTTCACGCCAAAGTGTCCCATTAATCCTCCTCCATGCGCCTCCTGCAACAACAAAAGACGAACGGAGCTAGCTGGAATGCATAGCTTGTTAGCACGAAACACAAATCCATCGTTAACAACAAACTTGTTCCACATTCTTCCTTCTTTACAATTCTGCATTACATCTTTAAAATCAGCATCATGCACATATTGATCTTTGATGGTCTCCAAACCAAATATTTTGAAGTCAAGTTGTGAAAGCATAGTATAGCGACGAGACAATGCATCAGCAATAACATTTTCTTTTCCCTTCTTGTGTTTAATGACATAAGGGAAAGTCTCAATGAATTCAACCCATTTAGCATGTCTACGATTCAGTTTAGCTTGACTTTTAATATGTTTCAAAGATTCATGATCAGAATGTATAACAAATTCTTTGGGCCATAAATAATGTTGCCATGTTTCTAAAGTCCGAACAAGAGCATATAATTCTTTATCATAAGTAGAATAATTCAGACTAGGCCCACTCAATTTTTCAGAAAAGTATGCAACAGGTTTGCCATCTTGTAATAACACACCTCCTAATCCAATTCCACTAGCATCACATTCAAGCTCAAAAGTCTTATTAAAATCAGGAAGTTGGAGTAAAGGAGCATGTGTCAACTTATCTTTCAATACCGTGAAGGCTTCTTCCTGTGCGGTACCCCAAAGAAAAGGCACATCTTTCTTTGTAAGCTCATTGAGAGGTGCAGCAATGGTGCTGAAATCTCTCACAAAACGCCTATAGAATCCAGCGAGGCCAAGAAAACTCCTCACTTGTGTGACCGTTTTGGGCTGCGGCCAACTCTCAATAGCTTCAATCTTGGCTTTATCAACTTCAATTCCCTGTGGAGTAACAACATAGCCAAGAAAAGATACTCGGTCGGTGCAAAAGGTGCACTTCCCAAGGTTACCAAACAAACGTGCATCACGTAGAGCAATAAAAACAGCACGTAAATGTTCCAAATGTTCTTCCAAAGATCTGCTATAAATCAATATGTCATCAAAGTAAACTACCACAAATCGTCCAATGAAAGCACGTAAAACTTCGTTCATTAATCTCATGAAAGTACTAGGTGCATTAGTTAACCCAAAAGGCATGACTAACCACTCATATAATCCAAACTTAGTTTTAAATGCTGTTTTCCATTCATCTCCCAATTTCATACGAATTTGATGGTAGCCACTACGCAAATCAACTTTGGAGAATATTGTAGAGCCACTCAATTCATCAAGCATATCATCTAGCCTAGGAATAGGATGACGATAACGAATAGTAATATTATTAATGCCTCTACAATCAACACACATACGTGATGTACCATCCTTTTTCGGCACTAGAATAATAGGAACAGCACAAGGACTAAGGGATTCGCGTATATAACCTTTGTCGAGAAGCTCTTGTACTTGACGCATAATCTCCTTCGTCTCCTCTGGATTGGTACGGTATGGTGCACGGTTTGGCAGTGAAGCACCGGGAATTAAGTCAATCTGATGCTCAATCCCTCGAATAGGCGGTAATCCCGGTGGCACGTCTTGTGGAAAAACGTCAGCGAACTCCTGCAAAATGTTAGTGACAGCAGGAGGCAAAGAGGAAGGCACGTCCTCGAATGAAAATAATGCCTCTTTGCACACAAAAGCATAGCAAACAGATTTGCTGAAATCTAGCTCATCAATATCAGATTTGGTGGCAAATAAACATGCACTTTTCAATTTAATTTCAGAAGCAACACTAGATGGTTTATTATTAGGCTTCATTTGTTGCTCAAATTCTTTTGCCACAATCTGATTTTCACTCTTATTCTTCTCCTGTTGTGCTTTATTAGCTCTATTAATATCATCTTTCAAAATGGAATCAGGAGTCATAGGAAGCAAAGTAATATTTTTATCCTTATGAACAAGAGTATAGTGATTGTTTCTACCATGGTGTACAGAATTTTTATCAAATTGCCATGGTCTACCAAGTAATAAGGAACATGCTTGCATAGGTACCACATCACAATCAACATAATCAGCATATGTAGAGATACTAAAATGCACACGAACAGTACGTGTTACCTTAACCTTGCCGCTGTTGTTGAACCATTGGATGTAGTAAGGATGTGGATGTGGTCTTGTGGTGAGAGAAAGCTTCTCCACCATCTCCATGCTAGCCAAGTTGTTGCAGCTCCCTCCGTCTATGATGACGCGCACAGAACGTTCCTTCACAACTCCCTTGGTATGGAACAAATTGTGCCTCTGATTTTGCTCAGCTTGTGTGACCTGCACACTCAAAACACGTTGAGCAACTAAACATTCATACCTGTCAGCGTCTTCAGGAGCCATGTATTGCGTCTCATGATCAGAATCATCTCCACCATGTTCTTCACGTGTAATAAGAGCCAAAGTCTCCTCATCATAGTCACTAGCGGACTCATAACCACCATCCGCGGTAGCAATCATCACACGCGGAGATTTGCATTCTCTCGCATAATGACCTCCTCCCTTACAACGACGACAAATAATATCACTTGTGTGCCCTGTTGATGCCATGGAAGAAGAAGAACGCTGTGCAGGCCCCGCAGGTGCGCTCTTGGCAGATAATGGTGGTTGTGCCTGTTTTCTTGTATCACGGCTGGAGGTGGCACCGGATGGAGGTGCTGGTGCAGTTGAAGTAGAAGATGCACGTGGTGTCCATGATGAAGGTCGGCCTGCAGAAAAGTTAGTTCGCCCCAATGCTTGTCGATCCTGCACTTCACGTTCAGCTTTACAAGCAAGATGGAATAAACGAGTGATATTAGTATACTCCTTATAGTCTAGAATGGCTGAATCTCTCTTATGGTGCGGCGACGGCGTGACAACTTGGTGAACAGAACTCGAACTCTAAAAAAGACTAGACGCTAAGACAGCAACTGAACACGCGATGCAACGCAAATTCAACAAAGCAAATAAAGAAAGATTATGCAAGGCTCAGATTGGTTCGGATGGGATGAACTAACCCTAATTTTTTTTTTTGGCTTTTTTCGTGGACTATAGGTATGAAGACAGACTCGATCTAAACTACGAAAACTGTAAAATCTCACCGAGCAACCTGGAAATCTGATACCACTTGATAGAGGCAAAGGTGTCCCGTCTTTCGATGAGATGATGGATTTCGCTTTGGTGGAAGTCGACTTTGACGATCCGACTACGAACGTGCGAGGACGTCGCGCCTTAGCAATCGCTAAACCAACTCCGAGAGGTTATTGACCACGCCGGAGCACGATCAACCTGACCACGAGGGTCTGTTTCCTGCGAGCAAACGAAGAACACAGCAAGAAACTGAGATTGCAATCTGGATATTGGCGAATATAAGATGAAAGCTTTATTGATCAAGGTGGGGTTCTGTGACGCCTTTGTCTGGTCGTTGAACACAAACGAAGTACGTGAAGTTGCAAGCTATGGCGAACTTTTAATCTAAACAAACCCAAAAGTTTAAACGATGCCCTAAGGGCTGTATATATGGAGGAAGAGGGGGAATTTCGTGGCCCTTGGTGGAGGGGTCCGAAATCAACCCTATCTCTTGTTTCCCCACACATACGGACTCTAAAATAGCCTATACTTATGTATTTCGAAATTACATGGGCCTGGCCAATAATAAGGTGACGCAGCACCTAAAATAGCCTCGGACAAAATTTATGAAGTGGCATCTTGTATATTTCGTCCAAGGCTTCATGCAACCCATTATGGTGGCTTCAAAGTCTGAAATCATCACTTGTAACTCCGTTCTTGTTTCCCTTGCGCATGCCATCATCTCCATGCTTGTTCTTGCTCCAATGTTCATCCTTCTCCTACCCTCATTTGTGGAAAATGTACAATTTCAGTTTTATACATTAGAATCATTATCTCGTACCTGGGTAGTTGTGCACAGCTCCATTTACCAGTATGTATAGCGCACCTGTGGTGGTTGGTGCTGGTGGCTGCTCGTAAGATACTGATTTGAATCAACTCTCATCCTCATAATCGCCCGCATTACCTCTCATCTCCTCCTGGTCCAGCCAAACAGCAGTAAGCAGGAGCCACAAGAAAGTATAACAGCAGCACGCAACAGTTTGGCCAAATGGCAGAGGAACACGGTTCGCATCGGCGAAGGTCTATTTCGCGACGTGGAGGTATCGTTGTTGTTGTTGTTGAGAGTTGCCGTAGGTGCAGCGGGTGGGGTGGGTGGAAGACGCGCGACAATTCATTAAATTGTTATCGACGCTTTGTTTCGAACGTCTTCTCAAGGCCAGTGATCTTCTCCATGGCCTCTTCAAAATTGTTCAGCACATCTTGCACCTGTTCAGTCATCATTTGCTGAAACTTATCATGAAGCTCCTTGTTCGATAAATTCTCCCAGTCAATCTCGTCGGCTTGTGATCCTGGCATGGTTAGCAGCAATAGAAACACACAAGAATATGATCCTACAGACTACTAAGAAGTGGTGGTGGTGTATCACAAATCCGTCAAGCAAATCTCAAATTCTTACCAGTTCTTACCCAGCAGCAGGCGGTGATCGGCAACCGTTGTAGTCAAAAACTCTCAAAGCTTGGATAGAGCGATTACCAGGGAGAGTCGAACACACGACGTAGATGTATGTGGAGCTGGGAAGGCTTATAGTATGGTAGCAAAAAGGGTCAGCAATAATCAATTCAGAGATGCAAAGTTGAATAAACGCTCAACGACGGTACTGTGCTGGTCCTAGGCTAGACTGTGCTAGAGACGCGAGCCTAGAACACCAACAAAATCACGGCGCGGCACGTAAACAAGGGAAAAGCACACTCTGAAATTTTTTTTTTCGCTCTTTTTTTTTTTCGCGCTCTTTTTTTTTGCGCTGCTTTTTTTTTTTTTTTTGCGAAAAATCACTATAATGGCGAGTGTCTCAAAACTCTTCCTAGCTCAAACGGACAGGATGGGCACGAAATTTTTTTTCGACCAATTTTTTTTTTTTTTCGACTGCCCGGACCCAAAAACTGGAAACGGGTCAAAAAAAACTTCCTATAATGGCACCTGTCTCAAAACACTCAGAAACACCGAAAAATAGGATAGCCAAATTTTTTTTCGAAAAATGCGTTTTCGAAAAATTTTGGGCCTAAACGGAGCGTGGCTACCCGACTCTTTTTTTTTTTTTTCCGAAACCTACTCCGGCAAGGAAACACGAATCGGAATCTAGATTGATCCCGAAAACAAACCTAATAAGCAAGGAACTCGGATTGGTGGTGGATATATGGTGGTGGTATATGGCAGCGGTGGTAGTATTTGGATATGGATCGGTGGTGGTATATGGACACGGATTGGTGGTGGTATATGGATACGGATTCGGAGCGGTGGTGGTAGATGGCAGGGGCGATGATGATGGTGCGGCGACGGCGTGACAACTTGTGAACAGAACTCGAAACTCTAAAAGACTAGACGCTAAGACCAGCAACTGAACACGACGATGCAACCACAAATTCAACAAAGCAAATACAGAAAAGATTATGCAAGGCTCAGATTGGTTCGGATGGGATGAACTAACCCTAATTTTTTTTTGGCTTTTTCGTGGACTATAGGTATGAAGAACAGACTCGATCTAAACTACGAAAAACTGTAAAATCTCACCGAGCAACCTGGAAATCTGATACCACTTGATAGAGGCGAGGGTCCCGATCTTTCGATGAGATGGTGGATTTCGCTTTGGTGGAAGTCGACTTTGACGATCCGACTACGAACGTGCGAGGACGTCGCGCCTTAGCAATCGCTAAACCAACTCCGAGAGGTTATTGACCACGCCGGAGCACGATCAACCTGACCACGAGGGTCTGTTTCCTGCGAGCAAACGAAGAACAAGCAAGAAACTAAGATTGCAATCTGGATATTGCGAATATAAGATGAAAGCTTTATTGATCAAGGTGGGGTTCTGTGACGCCTTTGTCTGGTCGTTGAACACAAACGAAGTACGCGAAGTTGCAGCTATGGCGAACTTTTAATCTAAACAAAACCCAAAGTCTAAACGATGCCCTAAGGGCTGTATATATGGAGGAAGAGGGGGGAATTTCGTGGCCCTTGGTGGAGGGGTCCGAAATCAACCCTATCTCTTGTTTCCCCACACATACGGACTCTAAAAATAGCCTATACTTATGTATTTCGAAATTACATGGGCCTGGCCCAATAATAAGGTGACGCAGCACCTAAAATAGCCTCGGGACGAAATTTATGAAGTGGCATCTTGTATATTTCGTCCAAGGCTTCATGCACCCATTATGGTGGCTTCAAAGTCCTGAAATCATCACTTGTAACTCCGTTATTGTTCCCCTTGCGCATGCCATCATCTCCATGCTTGTTCTTGCTCCAATGTTCATCCTTCTCCAAGCTAGGCCCTTCATTTGTAAGCAAAACAAATGTATCCAATTTAGGCAGCATCATATTCTCATGAACATTAGAATCATTACCAAGAAACGAAAGTACCTGGTAATTTAGTTGGCGTGCACGAGCTCTAGTAATTGGTCCAGTATGTATAGCAGCAGGGGCTGTGGGTGTAACAATTGTATTGATGTCCTCATCACCACCGGTGGTCAAAGTCAAAATGGCTGCACCGGCGTTTAACCGCCGACGAGCCCGACGCGACGGCGGAAGTGGTTTTGGCCGTTCCGGCCACCAAATGGGTCGCGGAGGGCATCGGGGTGGAGCTGAGGACGAGCCGCGACTCTTAGTGGAGTCAGTTGGGGTCGGGGTGGCCGGAGTTGGCACCGGCGACGACCTAGGCGGTCACCGGAGTTCGGGTGAAGGCGAACTCGGGGCTAGGGTGTGCGGTGAGGTGCGGGAAGTGCACGGTTGGACTCAACGCAACGTGGTGAGTGCGTTGGACACCGTGAGTTGGCTGAAGGATGGCCAGGAGCACGTCGGCGACGAGATCCATGGCGGTGCGTGCAGGTGATCTTCGTGCAGTGGCTACACGGCTCGGGGGCGAGAGAGGAAGGGTAGGAGGGGTAGCTAGGCTCACAGAGCACCCATAAAGGTCACCGGCGGGGTCGGGGACGAGCTGAAGCGGCGACGGCGTTGAAGGGGATCTCCGGTGACGGCGAAGTCGGGCGAGTCGGTGCGGTGGACTCGGGCCTCACGAGCACGCGGGGCTCGGTTAGCTCGACGAAGTGGACGGCGGAGGAGCTCCTGGACACCACGAGACGGAGCACGGGCAGCGGGGAGCGCGGCTACGACGATGGAGCGGCGGCGGTGGCGTCGGCCATGGCTGGGGAGCGCGAGGGGGGATGAGCTGGAGAGGAGAGGGGGCGTCTGGGGTGTTCGGGGGAGAGAGAGGGGTCGATCCACGTCGTTAGCCGGGTGAGTGGAGCGGCGAGGCGGCGAGCAGGTGCGTGGCACCCATGCAGTGCTCGCCGTTGAGCACCTTGCCTGCCTGCCTAGCCGGCAAGCAGCTCGCTGGCGCGGCGCTGGGCTGGGCCGGCAGGTGGGCCGGGTTGCAGGCGCCAGGTAAGTCCTTCCTTTCTGTGTTTTTTTTCTTTTTCTATTTTTCTGCAACTTTGTTGAATTATTAAAAATACCTAGGCAACTCCTAAAATCACCAAACTGCTCCTGGTCCAAAGTTGGAATATTTCCAACATGAAACATTTCAGTTTAGGAATATTTGAGCATTTGGAATATTTTATATAATTTTAAATGCCCAAATTCAAATACTTATGATGAGGACATCAATACAATTGTTACACCCACAGCCCCTGCTGCTATACATACTGGACCAATTACTAGAGCTCGTGCACGCCAACTAAATTACCAGGTACTTTCGTTTCTTGGTAATGATTCTAATGTTCATGAGAATATGATGCTGCCTAAATTGGATACATTTGTTTTGCTTACAAATGAAGGGCCTAGCTTGGAGAAGGATGAACATTGGAGCAAGAACAAGCATGGAGATGATGGCATGCGCAAGGGAAACAAGAACGGAGTTACAAGTGATGATTTCAGGACGTTGAAGCCACCATAATGGGTGCATGAAGCCTTGGACGAAATATACAAGACGCCACTTCATAAATTTCGTCCCGAGGCTATTTTAGGTGCTGCGTCACCTTATTATTGGGCCAGGCCCATGTAATTTCGAAATACATAAGTATAGGCTATTTTTAGAGTCCGTATGTGTGGGGAAACAAGAGATAGGGTTGATTTCGGACCCCTCCACCAAGGGCCACGAAATTCCCCCCCTCTTCCTCCATATATACAGCCCTTAGGGCATCGTTTAGACTTTGGGTTTTGTTTAGATTAAAAGTTCGCCATAGCTGCAACTTCGCGTACTTCGTTTGTGTTCAACGACCAGACAAAGGCGTCACAGAACCCCACCTTGATCAATAAAGCTTTCATCTTATATTCGCGATATCCGGATTGCAATCTTAGTTTCTTGCTTGTTCTTCGTTTGCTCGCAGGAAACAGACCCTCGTGGTCAGGTTGATCGTGCTCCGGCGTGGTCAATAACCTCTCGGAGTTGGTTTAGCGATTGCTAAGGCGCGACGTCCTCGCACGTTCGTAGTCGGATCGTCAAAGTCGACTTCCACCAAAGCGATATCCATCATCTCATCGAAAGATCGGGACCCTCGCCTCTATCAAGTGGTATCAGATTTCCAGGTTGCTCGGTGAGATTTTACAGTTTTTTGTAGTTTAGATCGAGTCTGTTCTTCATACCTACAGTCCACGAAAAAGCCACAAAAAATAATTAGGGTTAGTTCATCATATCCGAACCAATCTGAGCCTTTGCATAATCTTTTTAGGGTTTTGCTTTGTTGAATTTGCGGTTGCATCGTCGTGTCTAGTTGCTGGTCTTAGAGTCTAGTCTTTTAGAGTTTCGAGTTCTGGTCATAAGTTGTCACGCCGCCGCCGCACCATCATCATCACCCCTGCCATCTACCACCACCGCTTATCCGCCACCGCTTCGAATCCGTATCCATATACCACCACAACTGCCATATACCACCACCATATATCCACCACCAATCCGAGTTCCTTGCTTATTAGGTTTGTTTTCGGGATCAATCTAGATTCCGATTCGTGTTTCCTTGCCGGAGTAGGTTTCGGAAAAAAAAAAAAAAAAAGAGTCGGGTAGCCACGCTCCGTTTAGGCCCAAAATTTTTCGAAAACGCATTTTTCGAAAAAAATTCTGGCTATCCTATTTTTAGGTGTTTCTGAGTGTTTTGAGACAGGTGCCATTATAGGAAGTTTTTTTTGACCCGTTTCCAGTTTTTGGGTCCGGGCAGTCAAAAAAAAAAAAAAAATTGGTCAAAAAAATTTCGTGCCCATCCTGTCAGTTTGAGCTAAGAAGAGTTTTGAGACACTCGCCATTATAGTGATTTTTCGCAAAAAAAAAAAAAAAAAAAAAAAAAAAGAGCGCAAAAAAAAAAAAAAAAAGAGCGCAAAAAAAAAAATTCCAGAGTGTGCTTTTCCCTTGTTTACGTGCCGCGCCGTGATTTTGTTAGTGTTCTAGGCTCGCGTCTCTAGCACAGTCTAGCCTAGGACCAGCACAGTACCGTCGTTGAGCGTTTATTCAACTTTGCATCTCTGAATTGATTATTGCTGACCCTTTTTGCTACCATATTATAAGCCTTCCCAGCTCCACATACATCTACGTCGTGTGTTTGACTCTCCCTGGTAATCGCTCTATCCAAGCTTTGAGAGTTTTTGACTACAACGGTTGCCGATCACCGCCTGCTGCTGGGTAAGAACTGGTAAGAATTTGAGATTTGCTTGACGGATTTGTGACACCCACCACCACCACTTGTTCGTAGTCTGTAGGATCATATTCTTGTGTGTTTCTATTGCTGTTAACCATGCCAGGATCACAAGCCGACGAGATTGACTGGGAGAATTTATCGAACAAGGAGCTTCATGATAAGTTTCAGCAAATGATGACTGAACAGGTGCAAGATGTGCTGAACAATTTTGAAGAAGCCATGGAGAAGATCACTGGCTTTGAGAAGACGTTCGAAACAAAGCTCGATAACAAGTTTAATGAATTGCTCGCGCGTCTTCCACCACCACCACCCGCTGCAGCTAACGCACCTCTCCAACAACAACAACAACAACGACTACCTCAACGTCGCGAAGCAGACCTCCGCCGAGCAAGCCGTGTTCCTCTTGCGTTTGGCCAAACTGTTGGTGCTGCTGTTGATACTTCTGTGGCTCCTGCTGCTGATGCGGAGGAGGATGATTATGTGGGAGACTATGAGGATGAGGTTGATCAAAATCAACACTACGTGCAGCCACCTGTACCACCACCAGCAGGTCGACCTCAGGTATATCTTCGTAATGGTAGGCCTGCACCACCACCTCAGGTACGAGATGATGTCCATATTCCTAAACTGAAATTGAATATTCCACCATTTGAGGGTAGATATGTTCCTGATATATATCTTACTTGGGAGTTAGAAACTGAACAACGATTTACATGTTTACAATATCCTGAGGAGAGACGAGTTGCTGCTGCCGTTTGTGCTTTCACTAGTTTTGCATGTGTATGGTGGTCTGAACATTGTAGATTATATCCTATTCCAACCACTTCGGCTGCTTTGAAAACTGCTATGCGTACGCGTTGGGTTCCACCATATTATCAACGTGAATTGCTTCAAAAATTGCAGCGTTTAAGACAAGGGAAAAATTCTGTAGAAGAATATTATCAGGAATTACAAACTGGCATGATTAGATGTGGTATTGTTGAGGAGAATGAAGCTATGCTTGCACGTTTTCTAGGTGGATTAAATAGAGAGATTCAGACCATTCTAGACTATAAGGAGTATACTAATATCACTCGTTTATTCCATCTTGCTTGTAAAGCTGAACGTGAAGTGCAGGATCGACAAGCATTGGGGCGAACTAACTTTTCTGCAGGCCGACCTTCATCATGGACACCACGTGCATCTTCTACTTCAACTGCACCAGCACCTCCATCCGGTGCCACCTCCAACCGTGATACAAGAAAACAGGCACAACCACCATTATCTGCCAAGAGCGCACCTGCGGGGCCTGCACAGCGTTCTTCTTCTTCCATGGCATCAACAGGGCACACAAGTGATATTATTTGTCGTCGTTGTAAGGGAGGAGGTCATTATGCGAGAGAATGCAAATCTCCGCGTGTGATGATTGCTACCGCGGATGGTGGATATGAGTCCGCTAGTGACTATGATGAGGAGACTTTGGCTCTTATTACACGTGAAGAACATGGTGGAGATGATTCTGATCATGAGACGCAATACATGGCTCCTGAAGACGCTGACAGGTATGAATGTTTAGTTGCTCAACGTGTTTTGAGTGTGCAGGTCACACAAGCTGAGCAAAATCAGAGGCACAATTTGTTCCATACCAAGGGAGTTGTGAAGGAACGTTCTGTGCGCGTCATCATAGACGGAGGGAGCTGCAACAACTTGGCTAGCATGGAGATGGTGGAAAAGCTTTCTCTCACCACAAGACCACATCCCCATCCTTACTACATCCAATGGTTCAACAACAGCGGCAAGGTTAAGGTAACACGTACTGTTCGTGTGCATTTTAGTATCTCTACATATGCTGATTATGTTGATTGTGATGTGGTACCTATGCAAGCATGTTCCTTATTACTTGGTAGACCATGGCAATTTGATAAAAATTCTGTACACCATGGTAGAAACAATCACTATACTCTTGTTCATAAGGATAAAAATATTACTTTGCTTCCTATGACCCCTGATTCCATTTTGAAAGATGATATTAATAGAGCTAATAAAGCACAACAGGAGAAGAATAAGAGTGAAAATCAGATTGTGGCAAAAGAATTTGAGCAACAAATGAAGCCTAATAATAAACCATCTAGTGTTGCTTCTGAAATTAAATTGAAAAGTGCATGTTTATTTGCCACCAAATCTGATATTGATGAGCTAGATTTCAGCAAATCTGTTTGCTATGCTTTTGTGTGCAAAGAGGCATTATTTTCATTCGAGGACGTGCCTTCCTCTTTGCCTCCTACTGTCACTAACATTTTGCAGGAGTTCGCTGACGTTTTTCCACAAGACGTGCCACCGGGATTACCGCCTATTCGAGGGATTGAGCATCAGATCGACTTAATTCCCGGTGCTTCACTGCCAAACCGTGCACCATACCGTACCAATCCAGAGGAGACGAAGGAGATTATGCGTCAAGTACAAGAGCTTCTCGACAAAGGTTATATACGCGAATCCCTTAGTCCTTGTGCTGTTCCTATTATTCTAGTGCCGAAAAAGGATGGTACATCACGTATGTGTGTTGATTGTAGAGGCATTAATAATATTACTATTCGTTATCGTCATCCTATTCCTAGGCTAGATGATATGCTTGATGAATTGAGTGGCTCTACAATATTCTCCAAAGTTGATTTGCGTAGTGGCTACCATCAAATTCGTATGAAATTGGGAGATGAATGGAAAACAGCATTTAAAACTAAGTTTGGATTATATGAGTGGTTAGTCATGCCTTTTGGGTTAACTAATGCACCTAGTACTTTCATGAGATTAATGAACGAAGTTTTACGTGCTTTCATTGGACGATTTGTGGTAGTTTACTTTGATGACATATTGATTTATAGCAGATCTTTGGAGGAACATTTGGAACATTTACGTGCTGTTTTTATTGCTCTACGTGATGCACGTTTGTTTGGTAACCTTGGGAAGTGCACCTTTTGCACCGACCGAGTATCTTTTCTTGGCTATGTTGTTACTCCACAGGGAATTGAAGTTGATAAAGCCAAGATTGAAGCTATTGAGAGTTGGCCGCAGCCCAAAACGGTCACACAAGTGAGGAGTTTTCTTGGCCTCGCTGGATTCTATAGGCGTTTTGTGAGAGATTTCAGCACCATTGCTGCACCTCTCAACGAGCTTACAAAGAAGGATGTGCCTTTTGTTTGGGGTACCGCACAGGAAGAAGCCTTCACGGTATTGAAAGATAAGTTGACACATGCTCCTTTACTCCAACTTCCTGATTTTAATAAGACTTTTGAGCTTGAATGTGATGCTAGTGGAATTGGATTAGGAGGTGTGTTATTACAAGATGGCAAACCTGTTGCATACTTTTCTGAAAAATTGAGTGGGCCTAGTCTGAATTATTCTACTTATGATAAAGAATTATATGCTCTTGTTCGGACTTTAGAAACATGGCAACATTATTTATGGCCCAAAGAATTTGTTATACATTCTGATCATGAATCTTTGAAACATATTAAAAGTCAAGCTAAACTGAATCGTAGACATGCTAAATGGGTTGAATTCATTGAGACTTTCCCTTATGTCATTAAACACAAGAAGGGAAAAGAAAATGTTATTGCTGATGCATTGTCTCGCCGCTATACTATGCTTTCACAACTTGACTTCAAAATATTTGGTTTGGAGACCATCAAAGATCAATATGTGCATGATGCTGATTTTAAAGATGTAATGCAGAATTGTAAAGAAGGAAGAATGTGGAACAAGTTTCTCGTTAACGATGGATTTGTGTTTCGTGCTAACAAGCTATGCATTCCAGCTAGCTCCGTTCGTCTTTTGTTGTTGCAGGAGGCGCATGGAGGAGGATTAATGGGACACTTTGGCGTGAAGAAGACGGAGGACGTACTTGCTACACATTTCTTTTGGCCAAAGATGAGACGGGATGTTGAGCGTTTTATTGCTCGATGCACTACATGTCAAAAAGCTAAGTCACGACTCAATCCTCATGGTTTATATATGCCTTTGCCTGTACCTAGTGTTCCTTGGGAGGATATATCTATGGACTTTGTTTTAGGTTTACCTCGAACAAAGAAGGGGAGGGATAGCATATTTGTTGTCGTGGATAGATTCTCGAAAATGGCACACTTTATACCATGTCATAAAAGCGATGATGCTGTTAATGTTGCTGATTTGTTCTTTCGTGAAATTATTCGCTTGCATGGTGTGCCAAATACTATTGTTTCAGATCGTGATACTAAATTTCTTAGCCACTTTTGGAGATGTTTATGGGCTAAGTTGGGGACTAAACTGCTTTTTAGTACTACTTGTCACCCCCAAACTGATGGACAAACTGAAGTAGTCAATAGAACGTTGTCTACTATGCTTAGGGCTGTTTTGAAGAATAATAAGAAAATGTGGGAGGAATGCTTGCCTCATATTGAATTTGCTTATAATCGTTCATTGCATTCTACTACTAAGATGTGCCCTTTTGAAGTTGTGTATGGTTTCCTACCTCGTGCACCTATTGATTTGTTGCCTCTTCCATCTTCGGAGAAGGTTAATTTTGATGCTAAACAACGTGCTGAATTGATTTTAAAAATGCATGAGTTAACTAAGGAAAACATTGAGCGTATGAATGATAAATATAAACTTGCTGGAGATAAGGGTAGAAAACATGTTGTGTTTGCACCTGGAGATCTTGTTTGGTTACATTTGCGTAAGGATAGATTTCCTGATTTGCGCAAATCAAAGTTAATGCCACGTGCTGATGGTCCCTTTAAGGTGTTAGAGAAAATAAATGATAATGCATATAAACTTGAGCTGCCTGCAGATTTTGGGGTTAGTCCCACTTTTAACATTGCAGATTTGAAGCCTTATTTGGGTGAGGAAGATGAACTTCCGTCGAGGACGACTTCATTTCAAGAAGGGGAGGATGATGAGGACATCAATACAATTGTTACACCCACAGCCCCTGCTGCTATACATACTGGACCAATTACTAGAGCTCGTGCACGCCAACTAAATTACCAGGTACTTTCGTTTCTTGGTAATGATTCTAATGTTCATGAGAATATGATGCTGCCTAAATTGGATACATTTGTTTTGCTTACAAATGAAGGGCCTAGCTTGGAGAAGGATGAACATTGGAGCAAGAACAAGCATGGAGATGATGGCATGCGCAAGGGAAACAAGAACGGAGTTACAAGTGATGATTTCAGGACGTTGAAGCCACCATAATGGGTGCATGAAGCCTTGGACGAAATATACAAGACGCCACTTCATAAATTTCGTCCCGAGGCTATTTTAGGTGCTGCGTCACCTTATTATTGGGCCAGGCCCATGTAATTTCGAAATACATAAGTATAGGCTATTTTTAGAGTCCGTATGTGTGGGGAAACAAGAGATAGGGTTGATTTCGGACCCCTCCACCAAGGGCCACGAAATTCCCCCCCTCTTCCTCCATATATACAGCCCTTAGGGCATCGTTTAGACTTTGGGTTTTGTTTAGATTAAAAGTTCGCCATAGCTGCAACTTCGCGTACTTCGTTTGTGTTCAACGACCAGACAAAGGCGTCACAGAACCCCACCTTGATCAATAAAGCTTTCATCTTATATTCGCGATATCCGGATTGCAATCTTAGTTTCTTGCTTGTTCTTCGTTTGCTCGCAGGAAACAGACCCTCGTGGTCAGGTTGATCGTGCTCCGGCGTGGTCAATAACCTCTCGGAGTTGGTTTAGCGATTGCTAAGGCGCGACGTCCTCGCACGTTCGTAGTCGGATCGTCAAAGTCGACTTCCACCAAAGCGATATCCATCATCTCATCGAAAGATCGGGACCCTCGCCTCTATCAACTTATCATTTAATTCAAAGACCCTAAGATGACCTAGAAAATTGTGCAACACTTTTGGCAGAGGTTCTGAACCAAGACAAAAATGATGGACATTTTAGAAGGGCATTTCAGGTTCATTGAAAAAGTTTTTAGTAAACCCTAGTTGGTTTCAGAGGGGGCTGGGGGTTCTGACATCCCCATTTCAAGTTTCTGATGAAAGGATAGACATGATGCAACACTCTAATGCATGAACTAGCTAGGGTGTGACAACTCACCCCCACTCAAAAGAATCTCGACCCGAGATTTGGGTTCCTCCGGGAAGAAGGCGGGATACTCGAGTCGAAGACGATCCTCCCTTTCCCAAGTTGCTTCATTCTCAGAATGGTGCGACCATTGAACCTTGAGAAACTTGATATTATGACGTCGAGTGGTACGCTCAGCTTGATCGAGGATACGAACGGGGTACTCTCAATACGTGAGATTATCTTGGAGATCAAGCGTTTCGTGGTCTACTCCACGGATAGGATCCGAGAAGAAACGCCTGAGTTGAGAAACGTGGAAGACGTCGTGGACTCTGGAGAGATGCGGAGGTAGTTCCAATTGGTAGGCAACTTCTCCTTGTTTTGCGAGAACGCGAAAGGGTCCAATGTAACGAGGAGCCAATTTGCCCTTGATACCGAAGCGATGGGTTCCCTTCAGAGGAGTAACCCGAAGGTAAGCCTTCTCGTCAACCTCAAAAGTCATAGCCTTATGTTTTCGGTCATATTGACTCTGTTGACGAGATTGGGCTGTTTTCAACTTTTCACGAACGATGCGAACTTGCTCTTCTACTTCCTGAATCATATCCGGGCCAAAGAATTGTCTTTCCCCGGTTTCTGACCAGTTAAGAGGCGTTCGACACCTTCGTCCATAGAGAACTTCAAAAGGGGCTTTGCCCAAGCTGGATTGATAGCTGTTGTTATAAGAAAATTTGGCAAATGGAAGGCATTTCTCGCACTCCATTCCGAATGAGATAACAGAAGCTCGAAGCATGTCTTCTAGAATCTGGTTGACGGGTTCCACTTGACCACTTGATTGAGGGTGGAAAGCGGTACTAAAAGAAAGGCGGGTTCCCATAGCATTTTGGAAACTTTCCCAAAATCGAGAGGTGAAAAGACTTCCTCGATCCGAGTTAATTTCCAAAGGAACACCATGGAGAGACACTATTCAGGAGATGTACAAGTCTGCTAACTGACTAGCAGTTATACTCTCACGAACAGGTAAGAAATGGGCCACTTTGGAAAGACGGTCGATAACGATGAAGATAGCGTTATTCCCTCTCTTGGTCCTGGGAAAACCGGTAATGAAATCCATACCAATTTTATCCCATTTCCATTCAGGAATAGCTAGGGGTTGAAGGGTGCCAGCAGGCCGTTGATGCTCTGCTTTTACACGACGGCAGACGTCGCAATTAGCAATATACTGAGCAATTTCTCTCTTCATCCTAGTCCACCAGAACCTCTGGCGTAGGTCCTGATACATCTTGGTACTACCGGGATGAATGGTGAGAGGAGATTCATGAGCCTCCTTAAGGATCAACTGCCGTAGATGCTGGTTCTTAGGAACCACTAAACGGTTCTCAAAGTACACAACACCATGATCATTTGTGGAGAAACATCTAGCACCTCCGCTAGCAATGTTCTCCTTGATCTTAGATATTCCCTTATCTCGCTTTTGGGTAGCGATGATTTGATCCGTAAGAGTAGGTTTCGCCACCAAGGTGGAAAGAAATCCTTGAGGAACAATGTGAAGGTTAAGCTTCCGAAATTCCTCATGGAGAAGCGGTTGACTTTGTTGTAACATCAGGTTGTTACAATAAGATTTACGACTTAGCGCATCAGCCATGACGTTGGCTTTCCCTGGGGTGTAAGTTATTCCTAAGTCGAAATATGTGATCAACTCGACCCAACGTCTTTGCCTGAGATTTAAATCCGGTTGGGTGAATATATACTTCAGACTTTGGTGATCAGTGTAGATTTCGCAACGATTACCGAGAAGGTAATGTCGCCATGTTTTGAGTGCATGGACTACAGCTGCAAGCTCTAGATCATGAGTGGGGTAGTTTTCCTCATGTGGGTGTAATTGCCGTGAAGCATAAGCAATTACGTGTTGATCTTGCATGAGAATACAGCCTAGTCCTTGTCGCGAGGTGTCGCAGTAGATAACAAAATCCTTGAAAAAATTCGGTGGTACTAGTACGGGAGCAGAGGTTAAACGTCTTTTCAGTTCCTGGAAACTGTGCTCATATTGTGGAGTCCACTCGAACTTTTTATCTTTCTTGAGGAGTTCAGTTAGAGGTTTGGCAACTTTGGAGAAATTCTCGACAAAGCGACGGCAATAGCTCGCTAGGGCAAGGAAACTCCGAACTTGCTTGACCGATTCAGGTGGAGTCCAATTAAGGACGGCTTGAACTCGCTCAGGGTTAACATCAATGCCTTTACCAGAAATTACATGTCCAAGATAGGTCACTTCTGACAACCAGAATTCACATTTAGAAAATTTGGCATAAAGGCGATGCTCTCGAAGTTTCTTCAACACTAGCCTTAGGTGTTCGGCATGTTCTTCCTCGTTCTTGGAGTAGATGAGTATATCATCGAGGTAAACCACGACGAATTTATCCAAATACTCCATGAAGATTGAGTTCATCAACCGAGAGAAGGTGGCTGGAGCGTTGGTTAAACCGAAGGACATGACGGTGTACTCGTATTGGCCATAACGAGTAACAAAGGCCGTTTTCGGAATGTCCCCGTTTCTGATTTTGATTTGATGGTAGCCCAACCTCAAATCCATTTTAGAGAAGACTGAGGATCCAGCGAGCTGATCATACAGGTCGTTGATCCTGGGGAGCGGATACTTGTTCTTAATTGTGACCAAGTTGACAGGTCGATAATCTACAACCATCCGGTCCGTACCATCCTTCTTCTTGACGAAGAGGACGGGGCAAGCCCAAGGAGATGAACTAGGTCGGATGAAACCCTTTTTCAAGGACTCATCGAGTTGTTTCTTAAGCTCGGCTAGTTCAAAAGGTGCCATCTTGTAGGGTCTTCTGGAAATCGGGACAGTTCCTGGAATGAGATCTATCACGAATTCGACATCTCTGTCAGGTGGAACACCTGGCAATTCCTCTGGGAAGACATCCGGAAAGTCACGGACTACCGGAACGTCCTCAAGGTCTGGCAAAGGGCTGGCGTTAAGAGAATATAACTGTCGCTTGGCTATTCGGGTCAAGACATTGACTATCTTCCCCGAAGGATGGGTGAGTTGAACAGTCCTAGAGGAGCAATCAATTTTGGCATGATGGGCTGACATCCAGTCCATACCCAAGATGATATTAATATCCGAAGATTTGAGGGCTATCAAAGATGCGAGAAAAACAAGTTTGTCGACTTGAATTTCATTTCCATGGCTTACTCTAGAAGTTTGCCATTTGGATCCCGGAGTTTGAATTACCATAGAGGTGGGCATCTCACAGAATGTGGTGTTATGCAGACGAGCATAGCTCTCGGATATAAATGAATGAGATGCTCCTGTATCGAAAAGAACAGATGCCGGCTGGCAATTAACAAGGAGCGTACCGAGAACGACGTTGGGATCTTCTTGAGCCTCTTCCGCAGAAACACAATTAACATGGCCACGAGCAGTGGTGGCCGGCTTGGCGTAGAACACTTTCCCTGTCGGCTTGCCGCGGCCAACAATTTTTGCTGTCTGGTTGGGGTTGGTTTGGGGACACTCGCGCATATAGTGGCCTGATTCCCCACACTTGAAACAAGTCACAGAACTGGTACGTGGAGGAGCATTGTTGGTTGGACCACCATAGGGCTTGGCTGGTGCATATGGCTGAGCTGGGTGAGGCGCCTGGAAGGATGGCCTCGGTGTGAACCTGGGTGGCAGGGCAGTGTTAGGCACCCACACGCGGCGCTTCTGAGGACCAGCACCGGATGAGGAACCCAAGTCACGGCCATGCTTGCGTGTTGCTTCATAATCAGTCTGACCAGTCTCAGCACTGATGGCTTTGTTAACAAGCTTCTGAAAAGATGTGCACTCATGCAGACGGAGGTCGTGGCGAAGCTCAGGACTAAGCCCCTTACGGAACCTTGCCTGCTTCTTGGCATGAGTAGAAACTTCCTCCGTTGCATAACGGGCAAGGTTACCAAACTCCCTGCTGTAAGCGTCAACAGAGAGTCGACCTTGAGTGAAACTACAGAACTCCTCATGTTTACGGTCCATGAGACCCTCCGAAATGTGATGTTCACGGAAAGCCTCGCTGAATTCAGCCCAAGTAGTGACATGGTCCGCTGGGCGCATAGCTCCATAATTCTCTGGCGGGGCCTTCAAGATGATATGCAGCAAAGGTGACCTTGTCAACCTCAGCTACTAGCGCAGAACGCAGTTTGTGAGAAATACTGCGGAGCCAGGCATCAGCGTCGAGAGGCTCGACGGAGTGGTGGAATGTGGGTGGATGTAACTTGATGAAAGCACTGAGTGACACCAAGTTAGTCCTCTGATGGTGTGCTGTGTTCTGTTCAATACGCTCCAACAAACGGTTGGTCTCCCGCTTGTTTCTCTCAGCCTCTAGCATAACTTCTGCCAGAGAGGGAGGGTGAGGCAGATTTGTATCCCCAACTCTGCTGCCTTCGGCCTGCTCTGGGGGAGCAGGGTTGTTGCGGGTGTTGACCATCCTAGGAAAAACAAGACAATGGTTTAGTCCAACATGACAAGATTCCGACATAGAATGTAGAATGTAATGGACAACTCAGAATGCAAGATGATCATCCGTATGACATGGTAGATACAGAAACTACTTCTTTTATTCCATCGTCATACACACCATACGAGGTTTAGTACAAGACCAACAAGTACTACTATGGTGAGAGGAGGATTACATATCATCGGAGGCATCCCAAGCTCCTATACATTATTTTTCCTACACCCCCGGAATTACTACACGCTAAGTCATATTCCACAAGTCACGCAGGACGGTGGAAATACAACTATTACAATACCTAGTGGATCTACTACTATCTCAGTCATCTCCGTAGTAGTTCTCATAGAAGTCTCCTCCATAGCCTGGAAGTTCAACGTGAGCATCCGGAAACAAACGGTCCTGAGGAGCCTGTGGACCAAAAGGGCTAGGGTGAGGTCTTGGACCAACAAACGGTGGCCTGCGAGGACCACGAGGTGGGGTGATGCCTCCCACATCACGCCAATCCATCATGTCCGGCAGAGCAGACCTAACAGGATACAGATCTCTCATATCCATGCATCCAGCTTGCACAGCCGGTGCAAACCGAGTCAAGGTGGCCCAATGATCGGCGCGGGTGTTGAAAAGCTCCATTCTCAAGGCCCGATTCTCTCGGTCCTTATCCTCGAGCAACTCAGCAGTGGTGCGAGTTAGTGAGTCCTCCTGACTGGGGTCAGCATAGATAGCCCGGAGATAACCGTGCGCTCCAGGAAGTGAAGCCGGCATATACCGGAAGTCGGTGTTGCGAAGCAGGCCAGTCCTGACTCGCATGATGGTCATCATAGAATAAGCCGCATCTTGCACAGCCATCTCAATAGTAACACCGAGCCCATAGGAACAGTGAAGAGCCTCGGTAGAACCAGGATAAGAGGGAAATATCTGGACGGTGCAAAGATACTGGCTTTGGTTAAAATCTCGAAACTGCTCTTCGACCGTGTATTCGGGATACCAACGGTAACCCGTCTCGATCATCACTCGGACTAACATGGCCGTATGACCGGTCACACCAATGCATCGGGTCAGGCGAACCACTTGATTTTGGTCGCGAGTGGCCATCTGAAAGCACAACCATAATGCAAAGGCATTAGAATTTCTAGCAAAATTTCGACAGCATAACGGCTGTAAATGCTCAAGAAGGGTTTGAGACATTTATCAAAAAATTGCATAGACACTCAACAATATCATATCAAGGTTCTGGGTTCAACTTATCAGCATAACAAGGTAGTAGAACTGAACTAGGCTTGTAGTCATCAAACCTATAAGGTACTACTGATTCGTAACACGTGAACCTGATAGAGAGAGAAGATCCTAATCCTTAAACCCCGGTAGAAGAATGGACTGACTCAGATCAGAATGCCATGAGGTAAAGAAGTAAAAAGAGCCTTACGTACCATCCCACAATCAATTCCCCTACATATAACTAAAGCATTTCTAGACTCAACATCGACCAGTTTGGCTTGGAGAACCTACAGGCAGTCCGGCTCTGATGCCAACGCTGTCAGGACCCCGACTCAATGTCACATCGATCTAGCCTGTAACACCTCATATCACTTTGCGGCCTCACGCACGGTATTCCCACGGGTGTCGCCTTACCTTTGCCCGGGACCGTTTGCGCCTTTTGGCTCACGTATATGATGATGTCGCTAGCATCCATATGATAAGGAGCCCGGGCTGACATGACTAGTCGTAAACCCAAAGTGGCACAGACTTACAGGGACAGGCATCCATGACCCAGCATCGAACGTGTCGGTCATCAGCAAGTGGGTCCGGGCTGTAGCACTGGGCTAGCAGGACTCCGGTAAACCGGGCTGTAGCGGGCTAACAGGGCTCCGGTACTCAATGCGTGACATTTCCCCGAAGGGACAGACACAGGAACGAAGAAGGACACATGCCGGCCAGCCTAAGTGTTCCGGAGCAGTAGCAAGCTACCATGGCTCAATGGAAACACTAGGAGACATTTCCCGGTAAGAGAGGCTACTAAAGATAAACAACTAGATAGTCAGATCCCACACATACCAAGCATTTCAATCATACACACAATATGCTCGATATGTGCAAATACAACAAGGCATCACAACATGACTCTACGACACAAGTACTTTATTTAAAGGCTCAGAGAGCCATACATAACATACATACAAGTACGGGTCACACGACCCACATTCAAGTCATACAGTCATACAAACCAGCAGCGGAAGTAACTTGTCTGAGTACAGACAACTAGTAAAATAAAAGAGGCTTGGAAAGCCTAGCTATACTACGTGGACCTTCACAAGCTCAGGATTACCACCTGGGCCTTAGTCTACTCGTCGATGTCAACGTCTACGAAGAACCCATCAGAAGGGGTTGCAGCGCCTTCTGTAAAATGTAAATTATAGCAACATGAGTACAAAGGTACCCAGCAAGACTTACGTCAGATCCTACATACATGCACATTATCAAGAAGGGTTGGTGGAGTTATTGCAGCAAGCCAGCTTTGACTCTTGGCTAAACTATCCTACGAGACTCCAACTTGAAATGGTTTTGCGCACACGAGTCCACTACTCACCACTTCAATACACCACCGAGGATCCACCTCCGTCATCCTACGGAAGAGCCATCCTCGGCACTCACGCTTATCTTGAGATTTTTAGTAGTATCCATTCACTTGTCTATGAACTGTATAAGCAACCAAGTAGTCCTTTACCGCGGACGCGGCTATTCGAATAGATCATGTTAACCCTGCAGGGGTGTACTTCTTCATACATGTTTCCACCACTTAGCGTCTGCACACGACATGTGCTCGGCAGACTTCAAGCGAAAGCCGACGTGGGTGTAGACCACGACCTACCTAAACACCTAAGTCTCTAGTCCAGGTTTATCGCCTATCCAGGTTCCATCCGCAGGGAGTCCGGCCGAGGTTTCCCATACGGCCCCGAACGATGTGTACAGGGTTCCCGAGATACCTAACGGGTATTCGATACACCGTGCCACGTACCTACCGCATCACAGCCCACCCCGCGGGTCAGCGCTGTCCACGGCCTCCAGTAAGCTACAAACACCAGAAACTACTTGCAACTCCTGGACAGAGGACTAGGGTGAATAAGAAGTCGAGCGGGGTCATATTTCAGGGCCCAATGCATGGTAGTAGCTGAATCTTAAATCACGCATACAGATCTCAGTTCTTAAGGTCGGCTTCAATGAAACAACCCACCATGTACTCCTACATGGCCTCTCATCGATACCTTTACCAAATCGTGTTCACCACATCACTCTCATTACCGACATGATCATTTCACTCTAGCCCATCACCCAGATGAACCAGACCTGACACGACTCTAAGCATAGCAGGCATAGCAAGGTAGGAACAACACATACATATGGCTCAATCAATTCCTACACATGCTAGTGGGTTTCATCTAATTACTGTGGCAATGACAGGTCATGCAGAGGAAATGGGTTCAACTACCGTAGCACACAGCAGTTTGAAACGCGTTGTCTTAATGCAGTAAAAGAGAGCAAGAGCGAGAACATGGGATTGTATCGATATGATCAAATGGTTGGTTGCTTGCCTGATGGATCGATGCACGGATACGGTTCTTCGCTAGGGTAATCACGGTACTCCTCGGAGGCAGAACCTGCCGCAAAGAACACCGATACACAACCATCACCAAACAATGTGCGACAATATGATGCATGCATGAAACATGGCAATATGAGTGTGTTGGGCTAATGCAACTAAAACCAGATGGGTTTGAATCAATTTGAACCAAAGATTCAAATTTCAAACTCATAAATGGCCCTTTAAAGTGTTTTATCTTGTTCTGCACTAAACCTCAAGTTAGTTTGTTTAAACATGCATGAAACTAGTACAGATGGATAGATTGGATTTTTCTGATCATTTTTCATATATAATTTGTTTGATTTGGAGCTACGGTTGAATTTATATGAATTTTTGAAGTTTGCAACAATTTCTGGAATTTATAAATCATTTTAGATTTATTTTAATTTCAGAAAAGGTTTACTGCGTCAGCATGAGGTCATGCTGACCTCAGCAAGTCAACAGACCCGGTCCAGGTCAAACCTGACACGTGGGTCCAGGGTGTCAGTGGATAATTAACTAATTTAATTTAGTTTAAACTAATCTGGATAATTAGCAGAAGGGGGCCCCACCTGTCATTGACTCAACAGAGTCAACCAGGGCCCACCCGTGGTCAAAGTCAAAATGGCTGCACCGGCGTTTAGCCGCCGGCGAGCCCGACGCGGCGGCGGAAGTGGTTTTGGCCGTTCCGGCCACCAAATGGGTCGCGGAGGGCATCGGGGTGGAGCTGAGGACGAGCCGCGGCTCTTGGTGGAGTCAGTTGGGGTCGGGGTGGCCGGAGTTGGCGCCGGCGACGACCTAGGCGGTCACCGGAGTTCGGGTGAAGGCGAACTCGGGGCTAGGGTGTGCGGTGAGGTGCGGGAAGTGCACGGTTGGACTCAACGCAACGTGGTGAATGCGTTGGACACCGTGAGTTGGCCGGAGGATGGCCGGGAGCACGTCGGCGACGAGATCCGCGGCGGTGCGTGCGGGTGATCTTCGTGCAGTGGCTACACGGCTCGGGGGCGAGAGAGGAAGGGTAGGAGGGGTAGCTAGGCTCACAGAGCACCCGTAAAGGTCACCGGCGGGGTCGGGGACGAGCTGATGCGGCGACGGCGTTGAAGGGGATCTCCGGCAACGGCGAAGTCGGGCGAGGTCGGTGCGGTGGACTCGGGCCTCACGAGCACGCGGGGCTCGGTTAGCTCGACGAAGTGGACGGCGGCGGAGCTCCTGGACACCACGAGACGGAGCACGGGCGGCGGGGAGCGCGGCTACGACGATGGAGCGGCGGCGGTGGCGTTGGCCATGGCTGGGGAGCGCGAGGGGGGAGGAGCTGGAGAGGAGAGGGGGCGTTTGGGGGGTTCGGGGGAGAGAGAGGGGTCGATCCACGTCGTTAGCCGGGTGAGTGGAGCGGCGAGGCGGCGAGCAGGTGCGTGGCACCCATGCGGTGCTCGCCATCGAGCACCTTGCCTGCCTGCCTGGCCGGCAAGCAGCTCGCTGGCGCGGCGCTGGGCTGGACCGGCAGGTGGGCCGGGTTGCAGGCGCCAGGTAAGTTCTTCCTTTCTATGTTTTTTTTCTTTTTCTATTTTTCTGCAACTTTGTTGAATTATTAAAAATACCTAGGCAACTCCTAAAATCACCAAACTGCTCCTGGTCCAAAGGTGGAATATTTCCAACATGAAACATTTCAGTTTAGGAATATTTGAGCATTTGAAATATTTTATATAATTTTAAATGCCAAAATTCAAATATTTATCATTTAATTCAAAGACCCTAAGATGACCTAGAAAATTGTGCAACACTTTTGGCAGAGGTTCTGAACCAAGACAAAAATGATGGACATTTTAGAAGGGCATTTCAGGTTCATTGAAAAAGTTTTTAGTAAACCCTAGTTGGTTTTAGAGGGGCCTGGGGGTTCTGACATCCGCATTTCAAGTTTCTGATGAAAGGATAGACATGATGCAACACTCTAATGCATGAACTAGCTAGGGTGTGACACACACGCTCACACTCACAGATCGAATTCCTCAATCCCCCGGTCCGGCCGCCGCCCCCACATCCTACTCTGGCTACCCCCCCTCGCGCCGGCCCTCGTCCCCTGCCGGCTGCCCTTCCCCGCGCCGGCCCTCCTCCCCCGCCGGCTGACCCCCCCCCCGCACCGGTCATCCTCTCCCGCCGGTCGCCCCCCCACGCCGGCCCTCCTCCACCGAGAGGTACTCCTCCCTCCTTCCTCCTCCTCCCTCCCTCCCTAGTTATAGTTATTAGTGAGTAGTTATTTTGAATCCTATATAGTTGAAAAAATGTTGGTTCTTAGAATAATGTAGGTTATGATCGAACCCTAGCTAGGACAGATTAGGTATGAACCCTAGTTAATTTGTATGAACCCTAGGTTTTTAAATTTAGCTAGGTTTTAAAGTTAGGACAAAAATTTAGCTAAGTTTTTAACTAGGTGTAGTTAATAGAATTTAGGTGTATTTAACAGAATTTTAGGTGTGTTAGTTGTTTTAGGTGTAGTTCACATAATTTTAAGTGTTTTAGTTGTTTTAGATGTAGTTACCAGAATTCTAGGTATTTTTTAGTTAAAGAAATTGTTGTTATTTTTTTAGTTAAAGCAATTTTTCCTGTTATATGCAAATATGTAGTGGACATGTCATATTTTGAACATGTCTCATTTTGGACATGTCATATTTTTCCGAGTGGCCTAGGTTTTGCCAGAAATGTCGATTCGTTTACGTTCTGGCAAATTTCAGGTGCTCGATATGTCCTGCTTTAGCAAAGGTCATGCCGAATTTTGCTAAGTGTTTATTAATTTTGTTTTCATAATTAAGCATTTTTTTATCGACGTCGACGACGCCTATCCCGCATCCTCGTCGTCGACTCGGCGGAGGACTCCTGCTTGAGCCGAGGGGCCATGTCCAGGACTGGGCTCCGCCGGGCTGGTACTGGATTGTGCTACATTCTGGTGAGCGCAGCTTAGTGAGGAGCTAGCCCGTCGTTGACCCGGAGCTTCTTTGGTGGCGGTCACGTGGGATTGCATCGGTGCAGAGGCTTGAGTCCCCCGCGCAGGTGGTACAAAACCGTGTCACGGAGGAGAACGCGCTCATCCACCGCTACTTGGTTTTGTTGGCGAACGGTAGGTTCTCCAATACCTGGCAGATTCTTGGGGGATCTCACCGGAGCTATGATCCTGTGATGGTTCCTTCTCTTTGGGTGTCTACCGTGGCCCACTGAACCTAGAGGACCTATTATTCGAGATGTATTAGTGATATTATATGATGATCTTTGCTACAAACTACTATATATGTATTCGATGATGGATTATTAATTACCTATTAGTTATTTGCTTATTGAATGCAAAAGATGAGCGTGGTTTGTGCTACAAACTACTATATATGTATTCGATGATGGATTATATGATGATCTTTGCTACAAAGTTGGTTCGATGATGATCTTTGCTACAAACTACTTCAAACTACAAATTTTAGGTGTTCTAGTTGTTATATGATGATCTTTGCTACAAACTACTATATATGTATTCGATGATGGATTATTAATTACCTATTAGGAAATATCTGACGATGAAAGGGAATTCACTATGTGCGATTACCGCGAAGATGAGTGCGGTCTGTGCGATAGGCCTCACCTGGTAGAAGGTGGGCGCTTCAGCATCAAGCTCCAAGAGACCTTCGATGTTGATACGGTACACAACGATGAGAAGTGTTTTTTGTTATTTTTGCACGACTTCTCTGCTTCTTCAACATGTAATTTCCGTCTTTTACAATTCGACTAGCTTATCCCATGTCATGCAAGACATTATGTCTTGGAGAAGATGGGTTTTGAAGATCATGAAAGCATGGAGACAAAGATAATTCAACTAAGGACCCATCATGGTTATGATTTTTCTGTAAAACTATACAATTCTGTGAACTCATCCAATGTTGGTTTCCCGAATTGGGAAGCCCTTTGCAAGGTGTATGATTTTCATGAGGGTATGCTTCTCACCTTCGATGTTGGTGATCCTAACATCGACGAAAAGAATATGACCATTTGGGTCCTTGTTGACACGCTTCCAGTTCTACCGCTGTGTGAGTTTCTCAAATATATTTATTAAGTAATTTATATTGTTTATTTCAAAAAATGTACGGAAGATGGTAGACAGAACCTACTACTACAATGATGAAGCACAATTAACTTATAAGGAGAAAGATGGTCTTATCGCATTTTTACTGATCTTGAGAATTACAATAGCTATTATCGAATTCCTCAAAATTATGGTCAATATGTGCCACTAGTGCACGCGGTGTGCTACGGTAACATCAATGGAGATAGCATGGTAAGATCTTCTACTATTACGACATCCGTGCATCTTTTGCATAAATTTTTCTAAAACTAAACTACATTGCTAACTACAAAGTTATTACTATGTTTTTTAACAGAAAATCCCGATGGATTGTGTGCCTCATCTGATGTTGTCAAGAGGTCGCGTTGATGTTATGAGCTTACGACCACCACAGCCAGGCCAGCCGCAGTATCCACATCACTCCTGTCCATACCGGATTTCTAAAAGTGAGGAAGCCATGATAATAAATGATTGGAAAAAATGTTTCGACCATCGTAGAGAGCTACTTGGAAGCAACATTGTGCGTAGGCCAATACTTGGAGACAGGATGATCTCCATTCTTCATTATGGAGAGTCCAGTTTCCTTAATGAAGAGTTAATGCCTATCTTTTTTTATGATATTTTACCTAAGAGAGGGTAGAGTAGGTCATAGGAGAGGAGTAGGTCCTAGGTAGAATGTGTTATTATGTGCTACAATGTGTTAGAGTTGTTGAGGAGGATGAGGAGTTGTGATTATGACTAGTGACCAACTTGTTATATATATGATGTCTCATTGACGAACATTGTTTGGGGGTGATGACTAGTGGTAACGAATATGCTATTTAAACAAACTAGTTCATGATGAGTTGTTATTGTATAAAAGATATATCTTTTTAAACACGTACAACGCCAAAATATGAAGAAAAAAACATAAACTTTAACAGTGGCGCGGGCCAAAATGTTACCAGCAGCGCTCATTTACTAGTAGCGCGGGCCAAAACAAGCGCTACTGCTAGAAAATAGCTGTAGCGCCATAGCAGTAGCGCGCCTACCCGCACTACTAATAGCAAAAAAAACAGCGCTACTGGTAAGGGTTTTCCTAGTAGTGTACACATCACCTCTCTATGATAAAGCCACGCACACTTAAATTACAACCGCCACCAAGGACCCCGTTCCACACACACACACACACACACACACACACACAAACACACACACACACACACGCACGCACCCACCCACCCACCCACACCCACACACAAACACACACACACGCACCCACCCACCCACCCACCCCCCACACACATTAAGACTCCATCACACACACACACACACACACTAAGACTCCATCTCTCTCTCTCTCTCTCACACACACACACACACGTTGCGCACCCCCCGCCACACACACACTAAGACTGCATCTCACACACACATGCTTTAGGCGGAGCATTTGTTCCTACCACCCTTAATCCAACCTTACCCGTATGATAAACAATCACCTTAATTTACTTGTATAACATGGACAAATTCCACTTTATTTTAGTAGTTAGCAAACTTATCATCTCTACCCTTATAAAAAAACTGAGTTGGCGATGATGGTGTGCCTGCCATCTTGTAATATAGACCGTCCGATCTATATCTGACGGATAGAAAGCAAACTATGATAATTTTACAAAAGATACCCGCACCTCTCTCCACATCCTTATCTCCCACAACCTCATTGCTGAGCAATTAAAAAAGGAAGTCTCTGGAACAAGCTAGCATGGTGGCCGATGTCGCCTGCCGGTGCCGTCCATCCCCATACCTCCTCCCAGTCCGACCACCAGTCACCACCACGCTCCACTCCTCACCTTATATATCAACTTCCATTTTTTTCAATGACATTCTCGAGATACCAGTTTTCTGATAAAATTCTCGAGATATCATTTGTTTTTACACATGCGATTACTCCAGCATGGGTCAATCAGAACAGGTGTTTTGTAAAAAAATGCATATTGATGTTCCGTGCAATGCACGAGCATCTTGCTTGTAATTATATAATGCAAATCACGAGCAGGAAGTGACATTTTTTTTACACAACCACGTTAACATGGCCACATAAATCACTAGCTAAACTATAATACCATTATACTTATATCCCGATGCAAAAGGTTGAGTACATGTCCAAAGAGTAGAGTCGCACACACGCACTCTGTCTCTTAGAATCTCTCTCTCTCTCTCTCTCTCTCTCTCTCTCACACACACACCAGTTACGTGACGCCCACTTAAGCCGACACGTACTCCATCTTACAATTTGCGCACCCGCGGGTACATGTGATGGTGCACATTATTTAAGTCGGATGGCGAACCCAAACAGTAGCTGCATTCATTCCCCTCCCGCCGCCTCTTCTCTGGTCACTATCACCCAGTAGCCATGTGTAACGCCCCGGATCCGATGCGCCAGGTGTCATTCAGTTATTCACCGTCATTGCCATGTCATTTGCTTGCGTGTTGCATTTTATCATGTCATCATGTGCATTTCATTTTGCATACGTGTTCGTCTCATGCATCCGAGCATTTTCCCCGTTGTCCGTTTTGCAATCCGGCACTCCTATGTCCTCCGGCGTTCCCCTTTTGTCTCCTGTTGTGAGCGGGTGTTAAACTTTCTCGGAATGGCCCGAGGTTTGCCAAGCGGTCTTGGTATAGCACCGGTAGACCGCCTGTCAAGTTTCATGCCATTTAGAGTCTGTTTGATACTCCAATGGTTAACCGGGTAACCGTAAAAGCCTCTTTTGTGTGCAGCCCAACACCCCTTCCAAAGTGGCCCAAAACCCAGCAAACTCCTCTCCATGCTCTCGGTCATTCGATCACGATCGTGTGGGTGAAAACCGTGCTCCATTTGGAGTCTCCTAGCTCCCTCTACCTATATAAACACCTCCCCCTCCGAAATTCGCGGTGCAACCCTAGCCCCGCTCCCCTCGCGCCGCCGGACATGTCCGCTCCCCCGCCGGACATGTCCGCTTCTCCGCCCCCGGCCAACCGCAGCGCACCACATGGCGTTCGCCGCCTCCCACCGCCACCGGCCCGCGGGGCCCAAGCTGGGCCCGCGCTTGCCCGCGCGAGGGCCCGTGCCCCGCCGCCTCATACTCGGCCGCTGTCACCCGCGACCGCCCGCCGCCTCCGCCCAGCGCCGGAGCGCGCCCCCATCGCCGCCCTCCGCCACCTCCGCCGGTGGCCGTCCGCCGCCGCCCTGCCGCGGGGCTCCGCCGCCCGCTCGCCGTCCGCCTCCGACGGAGCGCGCCGCCTCCGCCGGCGATCGGCGCCGCCCCGAGCTCCCCGCCGCCGTGGACCGCCTCCCAGGCGCCCGTGCCCTGCCGCCTCCTCGCCGGACTTCGTGTCGCCGCCCCTGCCATCTACGGCCCCGCTTCGGCTTCCGTGCCCGACCTCAGATCTAGATCCAGTTCGGAGGTTGACCCCATTTATTTGAGTAAGTCCCTGATATTTTGCATAATCATGCCATGTTCATCGCATCATAACTCTGCATCCGCTGCTTCGTTTCGTGCGTGTAATATGTCAAATTGTTTGCCTCGACGAGTACTTCATTTCATTCCATTGCATCATTTTCATTTAAGCTCCTCTTGATGCCTGAATCATCATTGCAAGAGTGCATGTTGCTGTTAATCTGCTGAAACTGTTATAACTTGAGGATTTGTCATTTTTTCCATGTTTGATGTGTGCATCCTATGAGGTTGATGTCTACATGTGTTTTGAACTATGCCATGCCATCTTTCCAGGGGTGTATGCCATGTATTTTTGTGATAAATGTGGTGACTAGCACAAGCATGCAAACTAGGCTTTGTAATGTTGCTGATTTTAGTCCCTGTTCTGCTGTTATTTTTATGCCATGTAAACTTGATTCTACAGAGAGATCCATGCATATTTTGAGATACTTCAGTAAGGATGTTTTGAACATATGGTTATTATCTATCCATTCATGCCCCTGCTTGCAATTATGGAGTAGTCTAGCATGTCATTTGCGTGCTCTACTTTTCCTACAAAATGTTTCCTGGCAGATTGTTTACATGTTATTCAATTTTGCCAAGGTTGTTGTAGTTGATCCTTGCATGCTATGAACTTGTTCTTGAATTGGTTTGTTTCATAAACATGTATTCTTACTGTTGGTTGCCTTTCCATGCCATGTATTTCTCTGTGGTGAGTGGTACAAGCTCATCTACATGCCTTCATAATTCTGTTCCTGCCATATATGAATCTGTAATATAACTTGCCATGTTTACACGGGTGCCATCATATTTTCTGGTCCTTTTTGGCTCATGGTCAGTAAGGGACTTTTGTTCTATGAATTTAATAGTTTCATGCCATGCCTTTGTTTGCCATGATAAGTTCCTGTAGCATGTTGTTTGATAGCTCTAAAAATTGCAACCTGATGTTATTTTCTGCAAAGTCGGAACTGTTGTTATTTGCAATCTTGCCATGTGTGTTTGAGCATGTTCTAGTAGTTTCTGGAGATAGCTCAGTGTTCATGTTTTGTTATGCTTTACCTGTACATCATGCCCATGCCTTTTGTTTTCTTGTTGAGGTCCTGTAGCATGTTGTTTTCATGTTTGCAATATGCCTAGTTGCTGTTTTGGGCAGATTGTTGTGATGTCTTGTATAGTGTATGTGTGGAACCGTTGCTCCGTTTTGAGTGTGCTCTATATGAACCTTGCTTAGAATTGCACGTAGTTTCATATTATCATGTTGCATCCTTGTTTTGAGGTGTTTGCTTGATGTTTGGATGCATTTTGCATCAATGCCATTTTAACTTGTTTTGTTCATATCTTCTAGGCTGTAGCTCCGAATTAAATGAACCTTACATGTAACTTGACTAGAATTTCGTGTAGATCATCTTGGTGCATCTTAACTTGCTCTTTAACAACTTGAACATAAGGTTTATTCAAATCTGGACTAATTTCGAAATTTGCATATGAGGACTTACTGGAATTGTTATATGTTGTTCCCGGCCTCATTTAAACTTGCCTTGATGTGTTGCTCTTGTTTGCATCATCTCTTGCCATGAGTATCTTCATGTAGTCTTGTCATGCATCATGCTTGTTGTGCATCATGTCTTGTATATGTGTGGTGTGTTTACTATGTTGTGTGCTTCTTCTCGATAGTTCCCGTTTCGTTGCGTTCGTGAGGATTCGTTCGTCTACGCTTGGTTCGTCTTCATGGCTTCATCTTCTTCATGGACTCGTTCTTCTTCCTAGCGGGATTTCAGGCAAGATGACCGCTACCCTGGATCTCACTACTATAATTGCTATGCTAGTTGCTTCATTCCATTGCTTTGCTGCGCTACCTATCACCTGTTTATCAAGCCTCCCATATCGCCATGAACCTCTAACCTTTGACACCCTTCCTAGCAAACCATTGATTGGCTATGTTACCGCTTTGCTCAGCCCCTCTTATAGCGTTGTTAGTTGCAGGTGAAGTTGAAGATTGCCCCATGATGGACAGGATTACGTTGGGATATCACAATATCTCTTATATTATTAATGCATCTATATACTTGGTAAACGGTGGAAGAATCGGCCTTATGCCTGGTGTTTTGTTCCACTCTTACCGCCCTAGTTTCCGTCATACCGGTGTTATGTTCCCGGATTTTGCGTTCCTTACGCCGTTGGGTGATTTATGGGACCCCCTTGACAGTTCGCTTTGAATAAAACTCCTCCAACAACGCCCAACCTTGGTTTTACCATTTGCCTCACCACCACCTAGCTTTTCCCTTGGGATTCGCCCTCTTGAGGGTCATATTTATTTTAGCCCCCCCGGGCCAATGCTTGTCTAAGTGTTGGTCCAAAACCGAGCCATGTCCAGCGCCCCCTGGGCAACCAGGGTCTATGCCAACCCGTCGTCTTGCTCATCCGGTGTGCCCTGAGAACGCGATATGTGCAGCTCCTATCGGGATTTGTCGGCACATCCGGGCGGCTTTGCTGGTCTTGTTTTACCATTGTCGAAATGTCTTGTAAACCGGGATTCCGAGTCTGATCAGGTCTTCCTGGGAGAAGGTATATCCTTCGTTGATCGCGAGAGATTATCATGGGCTAAGTTGGGACAACCCTGCAGGGTATAATCTTTCAAAAGCCGTGCCTGCGGTTATAGGCAGATGGGAATTTGTTAATGGCCGGTTGTAGATAACTTGACACCAGATCCGAACTAAAATGCATCAACCGTGTGTGTAGCCGTGATGGTCTCCTTTCGGCGGAGTCCGAGAAGTGAACACGGTCTTTGGGTTTTGCTTGACGTAAGTAGGAGTTCAAGATCACTTCTTGATCATTGCTAGCTTCACGATCGTTCCTTTTGCTCTCGTCTCGCTCTTATTTGCGTATGTTAGCCACCATATATGCTTAGTCGCTGCTGCAACCTCACCACTTTACCCCTTTCATTCCCTTTAAGCTTTGCTAGTCTTGTTACCCATGGTAATGGGATTGCTGAGTCCTCATGGCTCATAGATTACTACAACAACAGTTGCAGGTACAGGTTATGCGATCATCATGACGTGAGAGCGATGCTTGCTTGCGTTGAGTTCTTCTTCTGCTTCTTCTTCGATCAGGGGATATGTTCCAGGTCGGCAGCCTGGGTCTAGCAGGGTGGATGTCGTTTGAGTTTCTGTTTGTGTTTCATCCGTAGTTGGATGATGCCCTTATGTATTGTGATGTTGTATTCGTGTGGCATTGTATGCCTCTTGTATGTATCCCCATCTATTATGTAATGTTGATGTAATGATATCCACCTTGCAAAAGCGTTTCAATATGCGGGTCTATCCTTGGTGGGACCTTCGAGTTCCTTTTGGATAGGGTCGCATATTGGGCGTGACAAGTTGGTATCAGAGCCTCGACCGACCCTAGGAGCCCCCTTGTTTGATCGTGTAGTTTGGCCGTTGTTGAGTCTAGAAGAAAATTATTTTCGGAGTCTAGTTATATCAGAGAGTTGGAATTCTTTTTACTCCTCAGCCCCTTCGTCGCTCTGGTGAGGAATTTTGACGTAGGTGTTTTGAACTACTCCTCTTCCCTTTCAAATTTTTCTTTAGGTTCACGCGGTTAGTTTTCGTTCGTTGGTTGTCAACTCTTTTCACCCGGTGCATTTCTCATCAATTTGACTCGAGCCTCTTCATCTTTGCCAAGTTCAATCCTCAGTTGTTTTCTTTTCCCATCCGCCCACCGTTTTCTTCTCGAAACTGGAGTCCGTAATCGAGTATCCATCCTACTCGTGCGAAGCCTTTGCTTTCTTTCCTCTATGATTTCAACCGGTGTTTTCTCCTCAACTTATTCATCGGTTCCCCATTCCAAGTTGCCTTTGTTTTCCCGCCCTCCCACCCTCTTCTTCCGAGCCTGAGTCTTTTTCGAGCATCAATTTCATTCGCGTGGAGCCTCTTTAGTCTTTCGTCAATCATTTCAACCGGTGAATTCTCGCGTCGTTCGTCATTCTTCATCTCTTTTCTTTTCTGGTGGACTCAATTCAAGTTTTTCTCGGGTTGATCACATTCTTTTCCGTGGAT
This sequence comes from Triticum aestivum, assembly GCF_018294505.1. NCBI lineage: Eukaryota > Viridiplantae > Streptophyta > Magnoliopsida > Poales > Poaceae > Triticum > Triticum aestivum. The sequence continues at coordinate 336,178,187 of NC_057810.1, forward strand.
CAAGTGTTCTCCTTGCTCGTTTGCCTCTCGCCATTCAATCATTCCGGAGTTCAAGACATCTCAGGAGATTCGTCTGTGTTCTAATTAATTCGAGGTTGTCACCTCATTCAAATATTTCAATTGTTCCGGTGCATCATCTATCTGTTCAACATCCCTTCTCAACGGTGTTATCTCTTCAGTGGGCCCTAACCCACAGGTCTTTTCCTAGGATCTTATCTGACTCTTCTAATTCCCCCGGAGTTATTCTCATATTCTTTTCTAAGTCTGACGTAAGTATGATTTCATCAGTCAGATGCCTTTCCAAGATCGATTTCAAAACATTTTCATTGTTGGCTCAACCTCTCTACTTTTCATTCTTCCGGAGTATCTCATTAATTTTGGTGCTGTTTCTCATCATCATTCGAAGATTGAAGAAGAGTTTTTCCTCTAAATCTTGTCTATTCTCTTGAAGTTTCGTGGTTCTAGCTTCATGTTATCCTCTCGAATTATTCTGTTTGTCAGATATTCCTGCTTACCCATCCGAAGTATGTCAGTAGTTGTTACCGGAGGCCATCATTCCAGTTATCGTTCTCTAATTATCCCGGCGCATCTGTCAAGTATCCTTTATCAGCTCATGATCTCTTTGTTCTTTTGCATCTAAATCCCCTCTAGCTTATTTGTTCTTCTAATTCTTCCCGGTGAGTCAATCTCTTTCATCAGTCATTTTCGAATTCTTACGGTGGTTCATTCAATTTTTTTCCTTTTTCATCATATAAATCCTTTCGTTCTTTTCAATCTTACCGGTGGTTCATGAAGACCTTCTCAAGTTTGCGATATGTCACTTCTCAATCCTTTTTCAAGAAGAATAAGTAGTATGTAAAATCCATTGCTTGTCATCAATTTAATTTGATGAAGGATAAGCTTACAATAAATCTTATTCTTATTTCATCCAAGTGAGTAATCCCTTTCTTCGGAGTTTGTTCTTGATGAATAAATTCTAGTTCCAAGTGTTTTCATCTTTTCTTTTCCGGAGTTCAATTTCCTCGGTCATTTCGTCGGAACCCCATCTAAATCATCGCAAGGCTCATCCCATTCTTTTTTTTCTTTCATTTTATCTCGTCATCCTTTTGGTTACCGGAGTTCTTCATGGTGGTTCTTCATGATTTAATTCATTCTTCAAGAGTTCATCAAGTATCATTCCTTCCTCTCTAGTTCATGTTCTACTCCTCCATGTTTTAGCCGGAGTGCTGCCTAAATCCTTTCAGTCTTATTCGTTTCTTATCTCCTTCTAACCGGAGTGGTTTCATAGTCTATCTGATTCCGTGAGCTTTTGATTCTCGTCATTCTCGTCGCTCCTCTCTTTTTCTTGAGTTCTCTCGATTCTTTGCTTCTTCTCTTGAGTTCTTGTTTCACCTCATCCCTTTTTCCTTCCGTCTCGGTCCTAAGATCTCGGGACGAGATCTCTTGTTAGTGGAGGAGTGTTGTAACGCCCCGGATCCGATGCGCCAGGTGTCATTCAGTTATTCGCCGTCATTGCCATGTCATTTGCTTGCGTGTTGCATTTTATCATGTCATCATGTGCATTTCATTTTGCATACGTGTTCGTCTCATGCATCCGAGCATTTTCCCCGTTGTCCGTTTTGCAATCCGGCACTCCTATGTCCTCCGGCGTTCCCCTTTTGTCTCCTGTTGTGAGCGGGTGTTAAACTTTCTCGGAATGGCCCGAGGTTTGCCAAGCAGTCTTGGTATAGCACCGGTAGACCGCCTGTCAAGTTTCGTGCCATTTGGAGTCTGTTTGATACTCCAACGGTTAACCGTGTAACCGTAAAAGCCTCTTTTGTGTGCAACCCAACACCCTTCCAAAGTGGCCCAAAACCCAGCAAACTCCTCTCCATGCTCTCGGTCGTTCGATCACGATCGTGTGGGCGAAAACCGTGCTCCATTTGGAGTCTCCTAGATCCCTCTACCTATATAAACACCTCCCCCTCCGAAATTCGCGGTGCAACCCTAGCCCCGCTCCCCTCGCGCCGCCGGACATGTCCGCTTCTCCGCCCCCGTCCAACCGCAGCGCGCCACATGGCGTTCGCCGCCTCCCGCCGCCGCCGGCCCGCGTGGCCCGAGCTGGGCCCGCGCGGCCCGCACGCCGCCGCCCGCGCTCGCCCGCGCGAGGGCCCGTGCCCCATCGCCTCCTGCTCGGCTGCCGTCGTCCGCGACCGCCCGCCGCCTCCGCCCTGCGCCGGAGCGCGCCCCCGTCGCCGCCCTCCGCCGCCTCCGCCGGTGGCCGTCCGCCGCCGCCCTGCCGCGGGGCTCCGCCGCCCGTTTGTTGTCTGCCTCCGCCGGAGCGCGCCGCCTCCGCCAGTGACCGGCGCCGCCCCGAGCTCCCCACCGCCATGGACCGCCTCCCCGGCGCCCATGCCCCGCCGCCTCCTCGCCGGACTTCGTGTCGCCGCCCCTGCCATCTCCGGCCCTGCCTCAGCTTCCATGCCCGAGCTCAGATCCAGATCCAGTTCGGAGGTTGACCACGTTTATTTGACCAAATCCCTGATATTTTGCATAATCATGCCATGTTCATCGCATCATAACTCTGCATCCGCTGCTTCATTTCGTGCGTGTAATATGTCAAATTGTTCGCCTCGACGAGTACTTCATTTCATTCCATTGCATCATTTTCATTTAAGCTCATCTTAATGCCTGAATCATCGTTGCAAGAGTGCATGTTGCTGTTAATCTGCTGAAACTGTTATAACTTGAGGATTTGTCATTTTTGCCATGTTTGATGTGTGCATCCTATGAGGTTGATGTCTACATGTGTTTTTAACTATGCCATGCCATCTTTCTAGGGGTGTATGCCATGTATTTTTGTGATAAATGTGGTGACTAGCACAAGAATGCAAACTAGGCTTCGTAATGTTGCTGATTTTAGTCCCTGTTCTGCTGTTATTTTTATGCCATGTAAACTTGATTCTACAGAGAGATCCATGCATATTTTGAGATACTTCAGTAAGGATGTTTTGAACATATGGTTATTATCTATCCATTCATGCCCCTGCTTGCAATTATGGAGTAGTTTAGCATGTCATTTTCATGCTCTACTTTTGCACCAAAATGTTTCCTGGCAGATTGTTTACATATTATTCAATTTTGCCAAGGTTGTTGTAGTTGATCCTTGCATGCTATGAACTTGTTCTTGACTTGGTTTGTTTCATAAACATGTATTCTTAATTTTGGTTGCCTTGCCATGCCATGTATTTCTCTGTGGTGAGTGGTACAAGCTCATCTACATGCCTTCATAATTCTGTTCCAGCCATGTATGAATCTGTAATATAACTTGCCATGTTTACATGGGTGCCATCATATTTTCTGATCTTTTTTGGCTCATGGTCAATAAGGGACTTTTGTTCTATGCATTTAATAGTTTCATGCCATTCCTTTGTTTGCCATGATAAGTTCCTGTAGCATGTTGTTTGATAGCTCTAAACATTGCAACCTGATGTTATTTTCTGCAAAGTCGGAACTGTTGTTATTTGCAATCTTGCCATGTGTGTTTGAGCATGTTCTAGTAGTTTCTGGAGATAGCTCAGTGTTCATGTTTTGTTATGCTTTACCTGTACATCATGCCCATGCCTTTTGTTTTCTTGTTGAGGTCATGTAGCATGTTGTTTTCATGCTTGCAATATGCCTAGTTGCTGTTTTGGGCAGATTGTTGTGATGTCTTGTATAGAGTGTATGTGTGCTCTATATGAGACTTGCTTAGAATTGCAGGTAGTTTCATATTATCATGTTGCATCCTTGTTTTGAGGTGTTTGCTTGATGTTTGGATGCATTTTGCGTCAATGCCTTGTTTAACTTGTTTTGTTCATATCTTCTAGGCCATAGCTCCGATTAAATGAACCTTACATGTAGCTTGACTAGAATCTCGTGTAGATCATCTTGGTGCATCTTAACTTTCTGTTTAACAATTTGAGTGTGCTCTATATGAAACTTGCTTAGAATTGCAGGTAGTTTCATATTATCATGTTGCATCCTTGTTTTGAGGTGTTTGCTTGATGTTTGGATGCATTTTGCGTCAATGCCTTGTTTAACTTGTTTTGTTCATATCTTCTAGGCCATAGCTCCGATTAAATGAACCTTACATGTAGCTTGACTAGAATCTCGTGTAGATCATCTTGGTGCATCTTAACTTTCTGTTTAACAATTTGAACATAAGGTTTATTCAGATCTGGACCAATTTCAAAATTTGCATATGAGGACTTACCGGAATTGTTATATGTTGTTCCCGGCCTCATTTAAACTTGCCTTGATGTGTTGCTCTTGTTTGCATCATCTCTTGCCATGAGTAGCTTCATGTAGTCTTGTCGTGCATCATGCTTGTTGTGCATCATGTCCTGTATATGTGTGGTGTGTTTACTATGTTGTGTGCTTCTTCTCGATAGTTCCCGTTTCGTTGCGATCGTGAGGATTCGTTCGTCTACGCTTGGTTCGTCTTCGTGGCTTCATCTTCTTCATGGACTCGTTCTTCTTCCTAGCGGGATTTCAGGCAAGATGACCGCTACCCTGGATCTCACTACTATCATTGCTATGTTAGTTGCTTCGTTCCATTGCTTTGCTGCGCTACCTATCACCTATTTATCAAGCCTCCCATATCGCCATGAACCTCTAACCTTTGACACCCTTCCTAGCAAACCATTGATTGGCTATGTTACCGCTTTGCTCAGCCCCTCTTATAGCGTTGTTAGTTGCAGGTGAAGTTGAAGATTGCCCCATGATGGACAGGATTATGTTGGGATATCACAATATCTCTTATATTATTAATGCATCTATATACTTGGTAAAGGGTGGAAGAATCGGCCTTATGCCTGGTGTTTTGTTCCACTCTTGCCGCCCTAGTTTCCGTCATACCGGTGTTATGTTCCCGGATTTTGCGTTCCTTACGCGGTTGGGTGATTTATGGGACCCCCTTGACAGTTCGCTTTGAATAAAACTCCTCCAGCAAGGCCCAACCTTGGTTTTACCATTTGCCTCACCACCACCTACCTTTTCCCTTGGGAGTTGCCCTCTCGAGGGTCATCTTTATTTTAGCCCCCCCCCGGGCCAATGCTTGTCTAAGTGTTGGTCCAAACCGAGCGATGTTCGGCGCCCCCTGGGCAACCAGGGTCTATGCCAACCCGTCGTCTTGCTCATCCGGTGTGCCCTGAGAACGAGATATGTGCAGCTCCTATCGGGATTTGTCGGCACATCCGGGCGGCTTTGCTGGTCTTGTTTTACCATTGTCGAAATGTCTTGTAAATCGGGATTCCGAGTCTGATCGGGTCTTCCTGGGAGAAGGTATATCCTTCATTGATCGCGAGAGCTTATCATGGGCTAAGTTGGGACACCCCTGCAGGGTATAATATTTCGAAAGCCGTGCCTGTGGTTATAGGCAGATGGGAATTTGGTAATGTCCGGTTGTAGATAACTTGACACCAGATCCGAACTAAAACGCATCAACCGTGTGTGTAGCCGTGATGGTCTCTTTTCGGTGGAGTCCGGGAAGTGAACATGGTCTTTGGGTTTTGCTTGACGTAAGTAGGAGTTCAGGATCACTTCTTGATCATTGCTAGCTTCACGACCGTTCCTTTTGCTCTCGTCTCGCTCTTATTTGCGTATGTTAGCCACCATATATGCTTAGTCGCTGCTGCAACCTCACCACTTTACCCCTTCCATTCCCTTTAAGCTTTGCTAGTCTTGTTACCCATGGTAATGGGATTGCTGAGTCCTCGTGGCTCACAGATTACTACAACAACAGTTGCAGGTACAGGTTATGCGATGATCATGACGCGAGAGCGATGCTTGCTTGCGTTGAGCTCTTCTTCTGCTTCTTCTTCGATCAGGGGATAGGTTCCAGGTCGGTAGCATGGGTCTAGCAGGGTGGATGTCGTTTGAGTTTCTGTTTGTGTTTCATCCGTAGTTGGATGATGCCCTTATGTATTGTGATGTTGTATTCGTGTGGCATTGTATGCCTCTTGTATGTATCCCCATCTATTATGTAATGTTGATGTAATGATATCCACCTTGCAAAAGCGTTTCAATATGCGGGTCAATCCTTGGTGGGACCTTCGAGTTCCTTTTGGATAGGGTCGCATATTGGGCGTGACACCATGGCCCGGCCGAAGGTAACAACATACGCCATACTCCCGCCGGAGCGGTGCTTTAATCTGGAAATTTTAGTGGTCATGCATGCATCTTTTTGTGCTAGCACTCCTATATAAGGGTTGACCGGTCGCTTCCCGCGGACGTGCTTGGGCAGTGGAAGAGGAAGGAGAAGGGAAGCGGGCTTTGGAGTAACATTTTTTACCACAATTTCTTAGAAAACTGAGTGCAATAATTGAATAATTTTGCAAACTACCAGTACTACACCTGAAACGGTTCCAAACCAATACTCCCTTGCCAGCACGCGCTTCCCGCATGAAACGGTCAGCATCGCCCTGGAGCGTCAGTGCCGCATTAATGCTCGGCAAGAGCGGAGGCAACCTCTCACTGGCGCCGGCTTTGAAGCAGCGCAACGGCCGAGAGAGCTCCGATTCCCGGTGCACGCGACTGCTCCACGTCGAGGCTGGCCATAGGCCCTGTTTGGATCCATGGGTTAGAGTTAGTTTGAGCTAGTTGAGGCTCAAATAGCCCTAAAGTATCCAAGCATGAGAGTTAAATTGGAGCAAGTTGCACGGAACCCACCAAAAAAACTATCCCACCCAAGAGGTGCTAACTGGAGATAGTTCTCATTGGGCCTACTGAAAAATCACTTTTCTCTCTCCATCAAGTGCATTTATTGTCAATCTAACCCTGTCACCCAAACACCTCTTTGGCTATAGTTAGTTTAAGGTTAGTCATGAGTTAATCTAACCTCTAGCTAAGTTAGAGTATCCAAACAGGAGCAGTATAGGACATGCAAGTTGCTCAAAGCATACAGTCAAATTCGTACGTGAAAGGATCTTTTTTTTTGAAAACGAAACGTGAAAGGATCTTCGATTGATATAATTTTTAAATTATATAAAATCTTATCAATAGTCAAAGGCATCCTCGAAGAATACATTAGGACCTATATAAAATCTTATCAATAGTCAAAAACAAGTGTTCTAAACGAGTTCAAAACGAGAAACTGGACCCACTCACGGCACGACACGCCTGTGTCATTTGGTCCGTCGGTAAAAGCGCTTCCTCTTCTTGGCATAACAGTAGAGTATAGTACTATGTTTTTTTAGAATGCTCTTGGCATGTCGCTAACATGTGATGAGTTAACTGACCTCAATAGACGGCAAAAACGCCAGCCCGCTACACTTTGAGAGAGACAAGGAGCGAGATGCGATACGAGCTGCTGGATTACTATAGCTAGGTGTCGCACGGAAGCCAAGAAATATGGTGATAGCATGGGTTAGCCATGTACTAGTATGATGTAACTACACTGAGCTGCCATGTTTCGTACTCTTCCAGTCCACTGTGGAGATGATTGGTTGATTTTATATCGCTGAATAATATAAAATATTATGAGTGTAGACGCTCCACCACGAGGTTCCTTGCTCCTTCTCGGTCGTTGGGAATCTATGTTCTTCCACTCTTTTTTTACTTGAGCTTTGTTCATCCTTTTGCCAACACGCGAGACATCTAGCATCAAGGTGCACGTGTCATGCAAGGATCGTTCCATCTATATGAAGAACACGTGGGACTGGAACTACGAGACGGGCATGTACCCAAGAGTGGGCGTACGAACCTGAGTAATGTAGCGCAACAAGTGAAGTCGAAAGGCACAAATAGTATGAACATGCATGGCATATAGGCATTTGTCTCTTACTACGTACCACTAAATGTTGTACGTGCAATGCACGGTGATGTTATGGAGTATGTGCCTAAGTACTCTACTACTACTATATTAATTGGAGGCACATATTAGCTTTTATATTTGTTTATGTGTATGCCCCGAGACCTTCCAACTAGACGTGTCTTTCTCTCCGGGTCGCACTTTGTATCGTTCATACCACTAGTACTACTACGTGTGGTCTCCGACCCAGAAGTGGAAGAAGTGAAGACGCTCTACCGTGTTGCTTTTTTTTGGCGCTAGGCTCTAACACACTGTTCATGTCCCACTCGTTTCACTGACGTGTGGGACATCCAGCACGTGCCGTGTTTGGCACTCTTTGTCGTAAGAGTTGAAACGCTAGCTTTCATCAGAAATGAAAAATAAATATAAATTAGCAGTGATACTATACCACGGGTTTCCTTCCTCCTCGATATCGGAAACAATACTTCCATTTGCCAACATGTGGGACATCGACCATCCTGGTCTACTTGCCATGCACGCAGAACTCCAAGGGAGAGTCACCCCGGTCATTGAGCCGTCAAATCACAGGCCCAACCTTTCCCACTGTGAAGTTGCTCGGACGAAGGAACCATCATGACTTCGTTGAATTCCGCTTCTCGAAGATAACTACTGTACCAGCAGTACTGCTAGCTACAGTAGTTACTCCAACAGAGGCCTCCGTTTCGTTCATAGGATAGGAATTTTATAGGAATATGAAAATCATAGGAAGTGACATGACATGCATCTCAATTCCTATAGAGAAAGAGATTCCATTTGATGCATAGAATAGGAATATTTCCGTTGTGTCTAGGCTAATGTACTAGTAATTTGCTCAAACTACGATGGTAAGTAGTAGTACTGGTACATGCTCGTACTCAGACACAGACACACACACTAACTACTAGTACTACTACTTCTCACATGCTGGCCAGACGCCGTCGTTCTCCTTCCCGGCTTTGTCGGCGACACCCCACCGTACTTGGATCTCCGCCAACCTCTCCGCAGTAGCGCGTGCGTCCTCTTCATTCTTGCGGCAGCGGGCCTCTCTTTTCTTGAGTGCTTTCTGACTTTTCTGCTCCCTCTGTGCGTCTTTGGCCGCCTCTTGCTCTACCGCCCATTCGGTCTTGGCAGCTTCAAATTCTGCCCACATAGGTGTGAGGTCACGAGCAGCGATGAACTTGGCAGGCGGGATGCCATCACTTCCCTACCAATTTGTGTGCGGTCGTGGGCAGCGAGGAACTCGGCACGGCGGGATGCCATCGCTTCCTTACCGGTTAGTGTGCGGCGCGGTGGCATGAACGACGCTTAGTGAGAGCTCTGGGGTGGAGTGGCCGGACAACCATATAGTGCATTGGTTTGTCAAGATCTCAAGGACAGACGACGAAGGAAATTTGGATTCCCCTTCAATCCTGGTCATTTATTACCGAGTAAAATGCATTGGCGATCATCGAACTTGTCTTGATAGCTCATTTTGATCATTGTATACGAGATATGATGATTATACAGTCACTGGCTCAGCGTATAGCTCCATATTTGTCTGGTTGACCAGTCAAACAGTCCGCATGCGCCTCATCATCTCGTGTTCTTTATCTATCTATGCGGCCCTACCTGTCAGTGGAGAAAGAAATAAAAACCAAAATTATGCGTATGTGTGTAATCAAACCACGGACTCTTCGCTGCAACGCACACTCATCAGCCAAATGAAAATGCAAAACTTTGCGTCAGACACTCACGCTCATGCTATCAAACCATGCTAATGCATGCATGTCGCCCTCGCAATCAGAGGCCTACTCATGGCACACCGCAAACGGCGAGCCCATCAGCTGCGCGCCCCGGCGGTGCCTGACATTACTGTTTAGACGTTTGATGGAGGCCTACACGAACGCCGAGCATGTATTCACCTGGCTCAGTACCAATAGTCATACTTGGGAGCGCCTTGCTCATATATACTCCTCGTCCATCACAACGACAATCTATAAAACAGCCTAGCTAGAGAGGGTACTATGGTATAGAGTATGTACTATCGTGAGTGACCGATCATAGTGCCACCGCGCACGAGTGTGTGTCTGATCGATTCATCCATTATTCCTAAGTTATGCATGGTTGTGTGGTGTCTAATGGTGGTCGTCGAAGGCTAGCTGGCAACAAGAGCGGTTGCATGGACGACTGGTTGTCAATACATGCCGCATATGCTTAAAAGGCTCATCATCCATAAGTCCACATTTTACCACCACGCCAGCGTCTGATCGCCCCGGCCTACCGAAACCCCTTCCATTGCTAGCGCGCGCTTCCTACTTGAAACGATCACCTCATCATTGAAGCCATCCCAACATGGCTAGTGTTCCCAGCTCTTCCTCCTGTCCCCACGGCTCCGGAAAAGGCGATTGGGAGAAATGTTCCGTACCCCACATTCAGCTAGTGAAGCTGCAGACACAGGGATTTCTTCCCCCCATGGATCTAGTCCCCGTTCGAGCAGGACTGACTTCCTTAGACGGTGGGGCGGAGAATTTCCCCAATCCATCCAGGGGGAACGAGTGTGCTTCGTTCCCTACTTGTTGAGAGGCGTCGGGTTTCGAATCCACCCGTTCCTCCAAGGGCTTCTGGAGTATTATGGCCTCCAACTGCACAATTTCACTCCTACCTCCATCCTACACATCGCGGGTTATGTTGCTCTTTGTGAGCTATTCCTGGGTTGTGAGGCCCATCTTAAATTATGATGAGGACATGACTACCTTGGATGTGACCAAAAATATTGCATATATGCATATTTGTCAGGTGATTTCTAGTGCAAACTATTCAATAATCTATTTATGTTATCCAGAACAAAAATACTTCACACACTTTTGTGTTTTGTCTAATTGCAGGTGTATGGGACATTTGTACAATCCACATATGAAGATAAGGAAGCAAGAGATGTTTATTTGCTGTCCAAAAAGTTCTCTCACGTCACTTTTGGCCCAAGAGAAGATAGAGTCCAAGTCTCTCACGTTCTGGATTCAGATTCGGACTGCACAGACACACCTGACTCAAATCGCACACAAGTTTTTCATACGGACTCCGAATTGGGTGATTCTTTTTTTGTTGGAAACTAGATTTCGTGCACTTTCCAACCCAATTGGAATCACCTTCAAATTCGTCCGGAGCGTTGAGTTGTGGACGAAACAATCTGATGCTGCAGCAGAATCCGAGTCAAACTACAAGTCCAAAGGTGTTACATCACCTCCACTTGGGCCCATTGGCCTTGTACGACCTAGATTTAGTTTTAGGCTGCCTTGGGACGTCCTCCCACCTCCTTGGCCGCCACCCCTTGCTCCTATATAAGTAGATCCATCTAGTAGCTTTTCCTTGGGATTTGTTTAGTTAAAAGTTAGCCATTGCAACTTCGTGTACTTCGTTTGTGTCCAACGACCAGACCAAGACCGCTTCCGGATCCCCACCATTATCAATACTTCATATATATTTGCAATATTCAGATTGCTTTATCATATTCTTGCTCGTTCTTCGATTGCTTGCAGGAATAGACCTTCGTGGTCAGGTTGACCGTGCTTCCAGCATCGTCAGTAACCTCAGGAGATTGGTTTAGCGATTGCTAAGGCGCAACGTCGTGCACGTTTGTAGTCGGATCGTCAAAGTCGTCTCCACCAAATCGATAGTTATCATCTCATCGAAAGATCGGGACCCTCGCCTCTATCAAGTGGTATCAGTTTTCAGGTTGCTCGGTGAGAATTTCCAGTTTTCCTAGATTAGATTTATTTTCTTACCTATTGTCCAAGAAAAAGCCACAAAAAAGAGTTAGATCTATTCATCCTTGGTCCAAGCCAGTCTGAGCCTTTGCAATTTTCCTTTCATTGCTTGCATAGTTGAATTATCGGTTGCATCGTCGTGTCGACTTGCTGGTCTTAGTGTCTAGTTCGTTTAGAGTTTCGAGTTCTGTTCACATTAGTCACGCCACCGCTGCATCATTATCTCTTCCGCTGTCCACCACCCATCTATCAATTTCCACCACGTGCTACCCATCATTCATTGTCATAATAATAGTTGAGATCGTTCACATCTTCACTTGATCCAATCTGCATCTTATCTAGTTTGTTTTGGAAAGAGGGAGAAAAAAAGAGAGAGAAAAAAAACGAGAGAAAAAAAAGGGAGAAAAAAAAGTCAGAGAAAAAAAAGGAGAGAAAGAAAAAAAAGTGTGAGGAAAAAAAAGAGAAGAAAAAAAAACAAAAAAATCGGCACAAACTTTTTCAGAGGAAAGTTGGAGACAAAGTTGTTGATATATCCTGCTTGGCTGTTGTTTCACCTCATTATCTTTACTGCCGTTGTGATCTTCACTTATATCTTGCTGTCCAGAGCTACTTAGTGTCCTTCATTGATGCTAGTTGTGCTACGACGTGACCTCATTAGTGTTCTAGGCTCGCGTCTCTAGTTCGGTCTAGCCTAGGACCAGCACAGCACCGTCGTTGAGCGTTTATTCAACATTGCATCTTTGAATTGATTATTGCTAATCTTTTGCTACCATATATAGCCAACCCAGCTCCACATATTTCTACACCGTGTATACGTACGCTCCCCTAGCAATCGCTTTACTCAATATTCGGAGTTACTTGACACCGCTGGTTGCCGATCACCGCCTGCTGCATGGTAAGAACTTGTAAGACATTGATATTTGCTTTACTGTGAGCGTTTTACCACCACATCCTAGTAGTTATAGGAACATTATTTTTGGGTTTTGTTTCTTGTTCTACTAATCATGACAGGATCCAGAGTCAATTCATGGGCTTTGTCGATCGCGGGAGACGTGCCACCACCTTTGCAAATACCACAACCGTCACGAGAGGTGCACAAACATCCAACTGCACATGATCAGGTTAATGTATCTATACCACCATTTAATGGCCGTTTTAAACCTGCTTTATATATTGAATGGGAGTTCGACATAAAAAATATATTTGCTTCCCATAATTTCAATGAACATAAAAAGGTTAAGGTTGCGGTTGGTTCTTTCACTGGTTATGCTTTGGTTTGGTGGAGTGAATATTGTCGGTTACACCCTGATTATATACCTACTACTTGGGATGATTTGAAACTTGCCATGCGACATACTTTCGTCCCTGCTTATTATACTCGTGACATGATTAAGAAGTTGCAACACTTAAAACAAGGTAGTGAAACTGTAACAAAATATTATGATGATTTACAAACTACCTTGTTGCATTCCTCTTTAGAAGAAAGTGAAGATGATTTTATGGATAGATTTTGGGGAGGATTAAACCGTGATATTCAAGAGATACTAATTCATGAAGAGTGTTATCCTATGGACCATTTGTTTCATCTTGCTTGCAAAGCTGAACAGGAAATAAAACGACGTGTTGGCCATGAGGAGAACAAGCGCACGGTGCACATTCCAAGAGTTGATATGATTGTTCCTTCAACTACTAGGCATACTATGACAACCACATCCGTTGTTGTCAGGACTACATCACCTCCACCATGTGACACATCGCCCCCGAGAGTGGCTACATCATCTGAGTTGATCATAAGAGGTAATGACAAAGGTACTGATCTTCCATCTCTACATGAGAATGATGAATGCCTTGTCAATTTGAATGCACCATCTGATGAGCTACCCACTACTTTGATCACACCACCTATTTTAGAGGACTACGTTGATAATTTGACTTTGCCATGTGATCAAACAACTGAAATACCAATAATTTTGAGTGCACCCATTGAATTAACTATTGATGCAAAAGAACCAATGTTTAATCATTTTGATATGACCTCTAATCTTGGTGATGATTCTGTGTTGAATGACTTATTGCATGTTTGCTTATTTAAGCATGTTGTAGCATGTAAATTTGATGCAAGTAAGGTTTATTCACCAATGTTGGGATGGTTTAATGATGAACATTGTCAATCTTTTGAAATGAATAAGAGCTTCACTTATATGTGCAAACTGAGTTGCAATATTTTCATGCCTTCTACTTTTTGTGCTAATTTTTTGGCTTTAGATTTTATGAACTATGCAAGTTACTCATCTATTCATGTGTCATATATGCAAAAATCAAGGGAAGTAAAAATGGATGACATATACATATACAACATGTACACCTTGTCTCTTTTGTTAGCCACATTTCAGATTAAGCAACGCCGAGGACGGCTTTATTTTCAAGAAGGGGAGGATGATGAGGACATGACTACCTTGGATGTGACCAAAAATATTGCATATATGCATATTTGTCAGGTGATTTCTAGTGCAAACTATTCAATAATCTATTTATGTTATCCAGAACAAAAATACTTCACACACTTTTGTGTTTTGTCTAATTGCAGGTGTATGGGACATTTGTACAATCCACATATGAAGATAAGGAAGCAAGAGATGTTTATTTGCTGTCCAAAAAGTTCTCTCACGTCACTTTTGGCCCAAGAGAAGATAGAGTCCAAGTCTCTCACGTTCTGGATTCAGATTCGGACTGCACAGACACACCTGACTCAAATCGCACACAAGTTTTTCATACGGACTCCGAATTGGGTGATTCTTTTTTTGTTGGAAACTAGATTTCGTGCACTTTCCAACCCAATTGGAATCACCTTCAAATTCGTCCGGAGCGTTGAGTTGTGGACGAAACAATCTGATGCTGCAGCAGAATCCGAGTCAAACTACAAGTCCAAAGGTGTTACATCACCTCCACTTGGGCCCATTGGCCTTGTACGACCTAGATTTAGTTTTAGGCTGCCTTGGGACGTCCTCCCACCTCCTTGGCCGCCACCCCTTGCTCCTATATAAGTAGATCCATCTAGTAGCTTTTCCTTGGGATTTGTTTAGTTAAAAGTTAGCCATTGCAACTTCGTGTACTTCGTTTGTGTCCAACGACCAGACCAAGACCGCTTCCGGATCCCCACCATTATCAATACTTCAAATATATTTGCAATATTCAGATTGCTTTATCATATTCTTGCTCGTTCTTCGATTGCTTGCAGGAATAGACCTTCGTGGTCAGGTTGACCGTGCTTCCAGCATCGTCAGTAACCTCAGGAGATTGGTTTAGCGATTGCTAAGGCGCAACGTCGTGCACGTTTGTAGTCGGATCGTCAAAGTCGTCTCCACCAAATCGATAGTTATCATCTCATCGAAAGATCGGGACCCTCGCCTCTATCAAATTATGGAGGAAACTATTCTGCCTCGTCCCTCGTAGCCAAGAGGGATCAATATTTGAAGTGGGCGGAGCCGAGGTATGGCGCATCGCCGGGACCGGGTACCTGTCCAGCACGCCGGAGAATGCATACGAAGAGTGGCCTTCCGAATGTTTTTATATCAAGGACATCGCCCTTCCCGACCCAGTCCGAATGGGTCTTCCTGAGTTTTCAAGTGTTCTGTTGAAGAAACGCCATAGCTGGCTCCCTCGAAGCCTCGAGGAGGAAGATAGCACGGAAGTCTGTCAATTGATGAGCAAGATAAAGACGCTCGCCCAGTCCGGATTATCAGTAGTCGAGGTAATGGCGACTTACATAGTACGAGGGGTTCAACCACTCCAATACAGAGGGCATCCCATGTGACCCTATAATGGGGAAGATGACGCCTCCTGTTGCGGTCGGAAAGGTCCGGACACCCCCACCGCTTTGGCCAAAATACTGGTCGAATTATACAAAGGGGAGAAAGAGGAATTCATGTGTATTAAGCACCGAGACGGATATTCCATGTACAATCCGCCTAGCTGGGTGAGTTCCAATCCCACTACTCTACTCAATCTACTCCCGAGTCACTTTTCATGGACATTAATCCGGCCATTTGTAACAGGAATGGCGGTAGATCGCCAAGGGGCTCCACAGCCCCGCCCCACAGCCAGAGGACCACAACCGGGACCTTGACCCAGGATGCAAAGAGGATCCAGATATATTCGTGGAGCTCGAGGATGGGGTGTTCTACCAGGCGAGCTATGACGACAGGGAAGTGGCCATCACCACTGACTATCCCGGTCTTCTCCCTGCCTCACACGTAAGTAATCAGGAGACATTTCCTCCGAAAGAGCTTTCTCATTCTGCCTCACCCACAGCACTATCTCGTGCTCCAAAGGGGAGGCGCTCGGTGCTATCCTGCACCAGAGGCGACTCCAAACACTGCAAAAAAAGACACATCTGTGACATTTTGGGTCGAACAAAAAAAAGTTATGTCATACTATGACACTTCTATGACGATAATTGTGAGAAAACCCGGTATCATCATAGATGTGGTGGGCTCGTACTTCTATGACAAAAAATCATGACAGAAAAAGGGCTTCTCGTCCTGGGCGGGCCGGAGACGCAACTGCATGACATTCTTTGGGCCGTCCATGACACAAAAACCGTCGTAAAAGTGAGGGCAAGGAAACTATCAGGGATGTCCCGGTTACGGTGAGTGGTTGGGGGCCGAGCGATGCGCGTTTCTCTCGTACCGTATGCGCGTGGGTGTGAGGCGTTGGGCTCTAACTGAACCTGAGCGATTGCACTAGCTATGTTCCCGAACCCGAGTGATTCCTTTGCTACTGCTACTAACTGAAGCCAATCGAACCCTACTGCCTCCTTCCCTTGATGAACAGTGAGCGTTGCTGGGGGGGGGGGGTTGGATGAACAGTTCCCGATGGGGATGGATGAACAGGACCCCGTGGTGTTGCCTCTGGATGAACAGGACCTCGATCGATCGAGCTGGTTGGGGCTCGATGAACAGGACCCTATGGAGGGCTGGATGAACAGGGCGACCCCGTGGAGGGCTGGTTGAACAGTAGCCGATGGAGGATTGGATGAACAGTAGGCCGTGGAGGGGTGGTTGAACAGGAGCCCATGGAGAGGGCTGGTTAAACAGTAGCCGGTGGAGGCAGGATGAACAGGAGCCCGTGGATGAACAGTCATAGGTGGAGGCTGGAGGAGGTCGACGGTGGATGAACAGTAGCCCGTGGAGGCTGGAGGAGGCCGACAGTGGAGATGAACAGTATCCCGTGGAGTCCCGTTTTGCAGTACGCACCCTCCCGATGAACAGGACCCCCGTTTCGACCGTAGAACTCCAGCACAAGTCCGTTTCCTCCATTTTGCGGTACACCACACCCCTCCCAATCAACAGGACATCATATCGACCGTAGGAGGTCCAACAGAAGTATGTTTCCTCTGTTTTGCGGTATGCCAGACCCCTCCTGATGAACAAGATCCCGTTTTGACCGTGGCTGGTCGAACACAAGGCCGTTTCCTCTATTCTGCGGTACGCCAGGCCTCATTTCCATTGGTTGTTCCATCCAAGCCCTCCCGATGAACACGACGACGCATTCCGTTCCGACCCAGTCGGTTGGCTCCCCATGAACACGACGACGATGCAGTTTCTCCGTTCCTACCCAGCCATGTACACGACCCCTAGTTGTACGTATGCGCGAGTAGATATTCGAGACCCCTCCCGTATGTACGTATGTGGCCGTATTTAATTTCTTGCACCCTGGCCGCTGTACGTGTGTGTACATGCTACGTGCGCGCCTCTACTACAACACGTGCGCGTCTAGATCGACCAGTATGTACGTACACGTTCGCGACCAGAATAACAATGCGACGTACGTTTCGACCAGGTGGGCCCCGACTGTCAGGCACTTCCTTGCGTGTGAAGATGTAGCTGGTGGGCCCCAGCAGTCAGGGGGGCGAATCCTTTTTGTTTTGCCCGGATGCACTTCCTTACGTGCGAAGATGTAGCTGGTGGGTCCCAGCAGGCAGGGGAAACATTTTTTTCGCGAAATACGATGGCCCGTCCTGTGGGTCCCTACTGTGAGGTGGAGGAATAATTATTTTTCGCGTAACAAGGAAGCACTTCCTTGTGGTCGTCGTGGACCCAGCTGTCATCCTCTCCACGTATAGTACTCTTTCGATGGAAGTCGTTCCTTGACCACGTAGACCACGCCCCGCCGAGAGCACCAGGCCGGTGGACGATGGCAAGGCCTAGGAAGGGGACGAAACAGAGCCGGGGAAGATGCGGCAGTGGAAGCCCACGCGGAGAGGAGTACGAGGGTTCACTAGTTCAGCTACGGTGTGAGGCTGCCGTCGCTGCAGGGCCTGGCCAGCGGTGGGAATAGTAGGGGGCGGTGAGGCCTCTGCAGCAGCACAGCCGGCCACAAGAGGCAGGAGCATGCGGCACGACCGGCGCTGCTTTGGGCAGCTGGATCAAGAAGACCAGAGGTTGAAGAAGCACTACGGCCGTTGGATGGACATCATACGGTCACTGGAGCTAGAATCATTCATAGTGACTAAGTTGACAAAGCCCTCCGTCCCGTCAACTTAGTAGGCCCACAAGTCAGCCTCCCACCAAGGTGGGCCCCAGCTAGCAGGGGGAGTATTCTTTTTTTTGTGCGTAATAAGGGGGCACTTCCGGTGGGTCCTAGGTGACAGCGGGGGGAACATTTTTTTCGCAAAATACTGTGACCCGTCCGGTGGGTCCCAACAGTCAGGGAGGAAACTTTTTTTCGCGAAATATGGTGGCCCGTCCAATGGGTCCTTGCTGTCAGGTGGAGGAATCATTATTTTCCACGTTATAAGGAGGCACTTCCTTGCGGCGGCCGTGGACCCAGCTGTCAGCCTCTCCACGTACAGTACTCTTCCGATGGAAGTCATTCCTTGACCATGTTGACCACACCATGTTCTGTTGCATGCATGCGTCCATGGGCGTGGTGCGTCCCCACTGTCAGCCTCTCATGTACAGTCATCTTCCGATGACTCTTGGTTGTTGACCACGTTGACCACACCGTGCCGAGCGCACCAACGCCGATGGACGACGGTGAGGCCCAGACTGGAACGACCTGGAGATGGGGAAGACGCGGCAGTGGAGTCAGAGATGGAGAGGAGTGGGAAACTTGACTGGTTCGGGTGCGCGGCAGCACAGCCGCGGTGCCGCCCACGGGAGACAGGAGCAAGAACAGAGGTTGAAGAAGGAGCACGACTGTTGGATTAACATCCAACGGTCCAGCTGCTAGAATCATTTTGTTGATTAAGTTGACAAAAGCCCTGCGTACAAGTCCGCTTAGTAGGCCCAAAAGTCAGCCACCAAATCTGACGGGTCCCATCTGTCAATGGGAGGAATAATTTTTTCGCATAACAAGGAGGCACTTCCTTTCGTGCGAAGATAAAGCCGGTGGGTCCCAGCTATCAGGGGGAGGAAACATTTCCTTGATGACTGAACCATAAGCTGCCGACGTGCTATTCCTCACAGCATCTACTACCACCTTGCAATCTGATGTCACATGGATGTTTTGGACATATAGATCTGCTGATAGGGATAAAGCTTCCCTAATTGCCATTGCCTCAAGTGTTGCTGGATCACTTATATGTTTAACAACAATAGCCGATGCTCCGAGAAACATTTCTTGCTGGTCCCTACAAACTGCACCCACTGCTGCATGCCTCCTTCCTGCTGAAACCGCTGCATCTGCATTTAGTTTTGCAAATTCCTGGGTTGGGGGCAGCCAGTTTGAATGTACAATCCATTTGCTGGGCTGGGTGAACAAATAATTTCGCGTCAATGCGGCCCATTTATATTTTCTATGAAATCCCAGCCCATTTGCACTTCCTTGAAATACACAGATTAGCCGGGCTCGTTATATATATAATGTTATGTTAGAAGGAGCAACTAATATCAAAAAATAAACCGGAGGCGCACATTTTTTATATATAAAATTAACAAATTAGCGAGTTATTGCCCAAAATAAAAATGAGCGCGTTATTATTACATTGGTCCTTAAAATCTTCGCAAGCTTTTGTACGCAATCACCAGGATTTTCCTTGCCTGTGAGTCAAAAACAACCAGGATTTTCTTTGCCAACTTCTGTTAAACATTTACTTTAATAAGTTAATAACATGTGGGATGTTTTTATAATGTATATATAAGTCTCTATAAAATATACGATAATAGTAATAATATAAATATATATAATGTGGTTAGAAGGGAAAACATAAATTGGACACAACATTATTGTTCTTATATATAGATAAATAGAACAGAGACCTGTGTTTTATTAAAAAAATACATTGGGCTGCCGATCTTTAAGAAAAAGCCCATAGGCCGGTATGGACCTCAAAAAATAAGTTGAAACAATTGTCGCCATATGTCGTGGGCTACGCATGTTAAAATACAAAACCTAGGCCTAGCTGATACTTGTTCGCCCTCTGGAAAAAAATGATACCAGCTAGATCCCCGAGCGAACTAGATTAAAGAGGGGGCCGGCAGCACGACTGAGGAAGCACATCAGGAGCCAATTTTTGTTCTTCAGTGGATGGCTCTGATGGCGTTTTTTTACTTGCCTCTGCACCATACAACTTGTATTTTTAGCCTCCCAGTCCGTGGTGGACCAGCAGCCCATTTGCTGGACGGGCCAACCTACAGAAACCAGCACTCGATTTTTCATCAAGCCCCAAAAACAATGCAATACTATGTTTGTTTTGAGGCCGAAAACATTACGGCAGGGGTTGAGCAGGAGAGGGGGGAAGACATAGCAAAAAGATTAAAAAGAGCTGATGGGCCGTTGCTACCCTAACAAAGCAGGTGCAATTCTTCTCGGGAAGAAGGTGTGTCGTTGACACCCACACGTCACATATCCCATAGTAGGCATACTAACAAGTTCACACACTAGTACAATAGAAAAGGTAAACATTCGTATCAAACTCAGGTTCACAGGACACATTCATATTCATAGCAACATTCACAATCAACAACTCAAAAGATTCATATATACACAAGTTCAGGATGTCTATGCATCCAAATGATTGATAGATCACACGACAATATTCATTGATAATTCACAAAAAGATTCAGATATACACATGTTCACTATGTTTATGCATCCAAATGATTGAGATCATAGCCAATATGATCCATGGACAAACTTTAATTACCTACGATAAAGACTGCTAAATGGTGTTCAGTCGAAGGTACTTCTTGCTAAAATTAATGCTTGTACGAATAAACTTTCGGGTACATAAGAGGCAGCACAGACAATCTGAACTTTGCTTGTAGGTTTATCCTCAAATAGTGGCCTCGTGCCAAGGGAGGTTTGAGCAACTTGGCCACTACTTTCATCCAACCAGTTTACTGGCTCATCTTGGTCCTGTAGCTCGCCAAAATTCTATGTTGCAGACAAGAAAGGAGGCGGTTGAGAAAATGAACTACCCAATTTTTTTGTGTAGTTCAACTAAAATGGAGCATCCCTGGCGTGCAGACTGATTAAGTGCCAGATGAATATATGCGTCAACCAAGTTGTCTAGAATCTTTAGACTCCATTCCATACAGTTCGCTACCATATCTGCCGATAACCAAAAGGCACAAGTTGGGACCAAAGACGGGACTGTGTTTTTCTGGGCTATGCGCCAAGCAATATGTTTGGTGTTCACTCTCCTAATACTTGGAGTTTGACAACTAGTTAACGTTGGTTGATACTCGAATGAATATAGGCACTTCTTGTCAACATCGATGATTGTCTGAGTGAACTTTGGAGTACATACGCAGCAGCATAAGTATTTGTCCATCTGATCTTTTCGTGCAATTCTACTGAAATCACCCAATGCAATGATTTTCCTGCGAGTTCAGGCTCCAAGTTACTCCTTTATAAAATCGGCAAATAGTAGCACAATATACCAAATTACCAATACATGACAAGCACAATAATCAGGATAAAGACCAGTACCAACCTGTGTGAGGTAGCATATCAATTACTATTTCCTTTGACTGGAAGCCGAGATAAGTGAAGCGACTGACAGCAAAGGAAGAAAGCAGGCCCAGATTAGCGACTGATAGGAAAGGACGGAAGCTATTGAGGCAATGAAGCACCCAAAGTTTTTGTGCAGTTCCACCAAAATAGAGCATCCCTGTTGGCACATATATTGAGAGAGTGAGATTACTGTAATAGTGGGACTAGTTAATGAAACATACACTAACAAATAGAAGCACCCTCATTATCTTAATGGGTAAAGTTAGCAACATAGTAGTCTTGCTTAAAGAGAGGTA
The DNA here is from genome assembly GCF_018294505.1 of Triticum aestivum. Classification (NCBI taxonomy): domain Eukaryota; kingdom Viridiplantae; phylum Streptophyta; class Magnoliopsida; order Poales; family Poaceae; genus Triticum; species Triticum aestivum. The sequence goes on from NC_057810.1 coordinate 336,199,996, forward strand.
TTAGTTTATTTAATTAGTGCCAATTAGCTCAACACTCAAAGCATTGTCATGTATCATAGGTTGCAAAACTTTAACGTGCAAAGATAAAGGAGTTTCTCATGACAGTAGCACGATACAAATAGAGATGACAGCAAACTAATATGTATGAAGGCCTTAGGCCCATACCAACCTGAGGAAAAAAGCTTATTCATTTAGTCCCATAAGAGATGATAAAGCACTCACTTGAAATCACTCAATAGTATATATTTTTGTGCACTTCAAATGTATGGTTGAAATCACTCTTGTTTACCAGTGCTGAGATTATATCGAAAGATTATCAAGAACTTCCAACAGAGTTAAAGCACTGGTTGGGATACAGTTCATTGTATTGTCTTGTGTAGTTGCACTAAAATGTATGATTGGCACAACATGATCCCTGTTTGCACAAGTAGGAACAAGGTGAAACCTTCATTAGCTTAGTGAGAAAGGATAGAAAAACATTAGCATATTACTCTAACAGTAGCATCAAATTCATGATGGACAATACGCAAAACATTGCCTCATTGAACCAATGGCAATAAATTGACATGCAAAACAATAGCACTATTATGTCATGACACTAATAATATTCCCTCCCTGCTCCACCACATGATTCACCTCCATAGACAAACATACACACGTACATGATTCAGCATAGGGTGCTACTAAACATTTGTTTAACTCCGAGAGGAAAATTAGGCAGCAATAAATTAGTTGTACTTAAGTACTCCTAATTAATTAAGTGAGACAGCAGAAATGGAAGGGCTCCCTGGAGGATAATCTCACGTGTAAGGTAGTCGTTGCTGGAGCCCTTGAATGGCCTCGATTGAGGCCTCTGGCTTCAGCAAGATCACCTTGGCACATCCCCTTGGCACTTTTTATTCTTCTTCCTCTTCCTCTTCATGCTCTGTTTCTCTTTCTCCTCACCAGTTGGTGAAACCAAGTACATGATTGGCCTTCTATTTCAGAATTGGTTTTGTCAATGAGGGAGTACAAGTGTACTAGTAAAAATAGCATTATTTTCTCATGGCAGTCGTAAAATAAAGATGAACACATGCATTAAATATCATTCTTACCTAAAGGAAGGTTATGGTGCCAATACGGATGATGTGGATTGGAACAGAGATCTCCCTTTGTGTAGTTCCACCGAAATGAACCAACTGTTCCATTCCGACATTCCAGTTAAATAGCAAAAAAGTCACTTCTTTTAAGAAGTGTTTTGTGCAGTGCACCAAAAGGTCACAACAACAACCAGGTGAAATGGATATCCATACAGAGCAAACAGTCAGAGTCTTAAACAATTATAGGCAAAACATTTGGATAAACTTGTCATGGCTTATAATAGTGCCATGGCTTCATTTTACCAGGGCCATTAGATTAAGAATAGGTAAATATTTCGTATAAGGGCATGGGACAGTGGGTGCACCAGTAATCCAGCACCTAAACAGGGGCATAAAGTGGTGACTCATAATTTATTGCCCCGAGAAACAAACATCCAAGAAACATATTTGGGTTGGTCCCATTTTTGTTCACTCTAGCCACCTACTCCTATGTGTGGATAGCAAATCTAGTCCTGGTCATACTACTGTGTACAGCGTTACCCCTATATTTTCCCTTTTCGACCCAGAGACTCGTTGGATGATCAGTTTGTACTACTTTCACCCCCTTTCCTTCCTGTTTCTACCAAGTCCGATGTACATACTAAATTCCCCCACCCGCACTTTATTTCTTGTTTGAACCAAGTACAAGATTCGACTCCATGAAGTAGCTTTACCTCTAACAATATAAGAAAAAAAATAGGTGACGTTGGACCATCCGATCGAGAGGGGCTGAGAGGTAGAAAATGATGCATATGCAGCGACGTAGGGAGCTGGGGAAGTAGAGCTAAGGCGGTTTCGAAGGAAGATATACCTGAAGGTCATTGGGATGTGGATAGGTGGGCGGCGGGAGGCCGGATCCGCCCACACTAGGGCAACGACGAAGGGATCGGAGGACCTCCAGCGCCAGCCTCGGCCAGAGATAACGGTGCGGCCGGCAGTGGGTCTCCTCCTTCGCTGTCGACGACGGCCTAAATGCTGCCCCTCCTCCCCTTCTCCGGCGGAGGGGGATACGTCCGGATCTGTAACCCGCGGTGAGGATAGAAAGACAATGTTTTTTGAAGGGAGAAAGACAGTGTTACCACCGCTATCTTGTTTAGATCTGGTGAGGATGAGAGTGTGTGAATAGAGCAACCCTAGAAAGCAAGCGCAGAGGCTCCGGCCTATATATACTTAGTGGGGTAGTTTTCCGTTTTCACTCCATCGAAACAATCGTTTAAAATTGTGTACGTGCTAGGTCGCCAATTTTTTTTAGTTGCGGATTGTTTTTTGAGATAGCTACACGCTTATTCCAAGTGGTGTTACAGTGTGCTTGGTCGCACTTTGTATCGTTCAAGTCTGGTAGAAGTCCCTCCATTAAATGAACAACCACCCCCTCATAAAAAATTTGAACATGCCCACGGCTAAAATTATAGGAAACATGGGTTGCCCCAACATGCATTATTATTTATATTTTTTTCTCCCTCTGTTCCTAAATATAAGTCTTTTTTATTAGCCACACCTAAGACAAGAATTTTTTTTTATTAGTAGTGAACCCCACATGTCATAGACACAAAAGTGTGGCAAGATTCCCTTAGGAAAGCCAAAGTGTGTGAAACAATTTGAGCAACTCAAGTTAGGCAAGTATGGGTAAAATAATGTGGCAACATAAGACAAACATAGTCACAATCCAAACAGCCCCGTAATTTTCTGTGACTTGCATGAACATTTGGTTAGTTAAATTCATAGTCAAAATTTGGCAAGGTGCATCAAATCAACACATGCAAGTATCAAAAGGAAAGTCACGGCATGCATGCATGCGTTGTACTCCCTCCATTTCCAAATATAAGTCTTTTTAGAGATTGCAACAAGTGACTACATATGAAGCAAAATGAGTGAATCAACACCTAAAATATGTCTACATACATCTGTATGTTGTAGTCCATTTGAAATGTCTAAAAAGACTTATATCGAGTGCAGTGCTTTGATGTGTTGTGTAATTAATGCATCGGTAAACGCAAATTATTGAAAATATCGAGTGCAGTGCTTTGATGTGTCGTGTCAACTCGTACAAGACCAAGAAGTTTGATTATTACAACGCCCTCTCCTTCGCGGAATGAGCTCAAGTGCCTTAACTACCTTTGGCTGCATGATAGGTGGGCAACCCACCCGTTGGGCATGCCTGTCATAGACGCAGAGGCAGAGTAGTAAGTCAATGAAGCTGCGTCCCTCCCTCGCGCATGAGCGTGGTGGCTGGCAGGACTAGTAGAAGCTTTCTCTACACGCTATCCCTCCCACATGAGGTGGACAGACATGCAGCAGTGGATTCGATACTGTAGAAGTAGTAGTAACATCATTGTTCCTCTTCTCGAAGAAGCAAAGAGCCAAGCGCAACCCGAACGTGGCAGTTGCGAACGCTCGCATGGCAGTCTTTGTGTAGGGGTGGGGCGTGGTGCTGTGCCTTGGAGCACGCATATAGCCAGGCTCTTGCATGAGACAAAATTGCTATTTGATCCCACTATTGTAGTACTAGTACTTGCTAGTATAGCCCTGTAAACCGGAAAGGAGTATTTGCCTTTCTAGAGATTTCAACAAGTGACTAGACTACCCCGCGTGCAGTACTCCCTCCCTTCCTGTTTATAGGGCTCAAATCTCAAATCTCATCAACCAAAGCATTTTGTGATTGGAGGAATGTATCTCGTACTTTACAAAACTACCCTAATTAAACCCATGCATTAATTACGTAGTTCTCTCGTTTTCCTCCCCGCCTTGGACGCGGTGCACAATATTGAGCACTCCTATATGACTAGCCGCTCTATCTACATGCGGGACATCAAAGCATCCGGGCCCGCGTGCCATCCACTAAATCACAGCGAGGTGCTACAATTGAGACTCACCGGTCGCCCCGGTGTGGGCGTCATGACCCCTCATATCACAAAACCCACACCTTTGCCAGCAGTGGTAAAGTGGCCTCGAAGTTGGACTGGACGAAGCAACCATCATTTCACTGGAATGCTCGTTCAAGCCCTTTCTCCCCTTTCTTGAAGAAAACCTCACTCCAGGCTACTCAATTCTGTCATTTTTCTTTTGTACCGACGAAGGAAAGGTGGGCGAATCACATTATATTGCTATATTTTCATTCCAAGAATCTTCTTGTTGCAAAGCACCAACCGATTCTCACAGCCTATTCTTTTTCCGTTTTCATTGCGATTGTGGTTTCCTTTCGATTGCTTTTTGTTTGTCAGTTCATTGATGGATCCTGGAGCACTAGGCAAAGAGTTACCGGCGGACAACCCACTAGAGACAATAATCTCAAGGAAGTGAGCACCGACCAACGAGTTGACCATGTTGGTAGGCAAACCCATGGAGACGAAGAACTCCAAGAAACAAGCACTGGCCAAAGAGTTGATGATGTTGGCAGACGAACTCCTCAAAGAAAGTTGGAAGAACAGCAAGGGCCCCACCGTGCCTACCCCAGAAACTCTAATGGCCACCTATGCGAGGCTCAAGGCCGAGTTTGAGGAGATAGTCGTTGTTGAGAAGTAGTATTCCCCTGGCAAGGTGATGGCCCCCATCGAGGACGAGGAGATGGCCCACGGAGGGATGGGATCCCCCGGTGAGCCGCACAAGGTAAAAAATAATGGCTTACCATAGTTGTTGTTTTGGATTATTTGCAATGTGCTTGCTCATATGTTGGGGTTGTGCAGGTGCCAGTGGATGTCCTTGATGATTCCGATGTCGCAGCCCATCCTCTGGACAACGCCCCAGAGATTGTTTTCGATGTCGCGGTCCGTCCTGTTGACATTGCCCCGGAGATCAATTCCGATGCCACTGTCCATCCTGTGGACATCGCCCCAGAGATCGATTTTGATGTCATGGTCAGTGCTACCTCTTGAGCACGCGTTGGTTTTCCCTTGAAGAGGAAAGGGTGATGCAGCAAAGTAGCGTAAGTATTTCCCTCAGTTTTTGAGAACCAAGGTATCAATCCAGTAGGAGGCTACACTCAAATCCCTTGTACCTGCACAAACAAATAAGAACCTTGCAACCAACGCGATAAAGGGGTTGTCAATCCCTTCACGGCCACTTGCAAAACTGATATCTGATAGAGATAATAAGATAAATATTTTTGGTATTTTTATGATATAGATTGGAAAGTAAAGATTGCAAAATAAAATAGATCGAAAACTTATATGATGGAAAATAGACTCGGTGGCCATAGGTTTCACTAGTGGCTTCTCTCAAGATAGCATAAGTATTACGGTGGGTGAAAAAATTACTGTCGAGCAATCGATAGAAAAGTGCATAGTTATGAGAATATCTAGGCATGATCATGTATATATGCATCACGTCCACGACAAGTAGATCAAAACGATTCTGCATCTACTACTATTACTCCACACATCGAGCGCTATCCAGCATGCTTCTAGAGTATTAAGTTCATAAGAACAGAGTAACGCATTAGGCAAGATGCCATGATGTACAGGGATAAACTCAGGCAATATGATATAAACCCCATCTTTTTATCCTCGATGGCAACAATACAATACGTGCCTTGCCGCCCCTGCTGTCACTGGGAAAGGACACCGCAAGATTGAACTCAAAGCTAAGCACTTCTCCCATTGCAAGAAAGATCAATCTAGTATGCCAAAACCAACTGATAATTCGAAGAGACTTGCAAAGATAACAAATCATTAATAAAAGAATTCAGAGGAGATTCAAATATTGTTCATAGATAATCTTGATCATAAACCCACAATTCATCGAATCTCGACAACACACCGCAAAAAGATTACGTTGAATAGATCTCCAAGAAGACCGAGGATAACTTTGTATTGAGATCCAAAGAGAGAGAAGAAGCCATCTAGCTAATAACTATGGACCCGAAGGTCTGAGGTAAACTACTCACACATCATCGGAGAGGCTATGGTGTTGATGTAGAAGCCCTCCATGATCGATTCCCCCTCCAGCGGAGCGCCAGAAAAGGCCCCAAGATGGGATCTCATGGGTATAGAGGGTTGCGGCGGTGGAAATAGGGTTTCGTGGTGCTCACAGATGTTTTCAGGGTATATGTGTATATATAGGCGAAAGACGTCGGTCAGGGGAACCACGAGGGGCCCACGAGGGTGGGGGGCGCGCCTCCCTGCCTCATGGCCGCCTCGTTGTTTCCTTGACGTCCACTCCAAGTCTCCTGGATTGTGTTTGTTCCAAAAACGACTCTCCCGAAGGTTTCATTTCGTTTGGACTCCGTTTGATATTCCTTTTCTGTGAAACACTGGAATAGGCAAAAAAACAGCAATTTGGACTGGGCCTCCGGTTAATAGGTTAGTCCCAAAATTAGTATAAAAGTGTATAATAAAGCCCATTAAATATGGAAAACAGATAATATAATAGCATGGACCAATCAAAAATTATAGATACGTTGGAGACATATCAAGCATCCCCAAGCTTAATTCCTGCTCGTCCTCAAGTAGGTAAATGATAAAAACAGAATTTTTGATGTGAAATGCTACCTAGCATAATTCTCAATGTAATTTTCTTTATTGTGGCATGAATGTTCAGATCAGATAGATTCCAGACAAAAGTTTAATATTAACATAAGAGTAATAATACTTCAGGCATACTAACAAAGTAATCATCTCCTCTCAAAATAACATGGCCAAAGAAAGTTATCCCTGCAAAATCATATAGTCTGGCTATGCTCTATCTTCATCACACAAAATATTTAAATCATGCACAACCCCGATTTTAGCCAATTAATTGTTTCATACTTTAGTACTCTCAAACCTTTTCAATCTTCACGCAATACATGAGCGTGAGCCACGGACATAGCACTATAGGCGGAATAGGATGGTGGTTGTGGAGAAGACAAAAAAGGAGAAGATAGTCTCACATCAACTAGGCATATCAACGGGCTATGGAGATGCCCATTAATAGATATCAATGTGAGTGAGTAGGGATTGCCATGCAACGGATGCACTAGAGCTATTAGTGTATGAAAGCTCATCAAAGGAAACTAAGTGGGTATGCATCCAACTTGCTTTCTCACGAAGACCTAGGGCAATTAGAGGAAGCCTATCATTTGAATATACAAGCCAAGTTCTATAATGAAAAATACCCACTAGTATATGAAAGTGACAACATAGGAGACTCTCTATCATGAAGATCATGGTGCTACTTTGAAGCACAAGTGTGGTAAATGGATAGTAGCATTGTCCCTTCTCTCTTTTTCTATCATTTTTTTTCTTTTTTTGGTGGGCTTCTTTGGCCTCTCTTTTTTTATTTGGGCTTCTTTGGCCTTTTTTATTTTTCATAAAGTCCGGAGACTCATCCCAACTTGTGAGGGAATCATTGCTTCCATCATCCTTTCCTCACATGGGACAATGCTCTAATAATGAAGATCATCACACTTTTATCTACTTACAACTCAAGAATCTTAGAACAAAATATGACTATGTGGATGCCTCCGGCGGTGTACCGGGATAATGAATCAAGAGTGACATGTATGAAAGAATTATGAATGCTAGCTTTGCAACAAATACAATGTCAACTACATGATCATGCAAAGCAATATAACAATGGTGGAGCATGTCATAATAAACATAACGGTGGAAAGTTGCATGGCAATATATCTTGGAATGGCTATGGAAATGCCATAATAGGTAGGTATGGTGGCTGTTTTGAGGAAGGTATATGGTGGGTGTATGATACCAGCGAAAGTTGCGCGGCAGAAGAGAGGCTGGCAATGGTGGAAGGGTGAGAGTGCGTATAATCCATGGACTCAACATTAGTCATGAAGAACTCACATACTTATTGCAAAAATCTACAAGTTATAAAAACAAAATACTACATGCATGCTCCTAGGGGAAGGGTTGGTAGGAGTTAACCATCACGCAATCCCGACCTCCACACATAAGGAAGACAATCAATAAGTAAATCATGCTCCAATTTCATCACAAAACGGTTCACCATACGTGCATGCTACGTGAATCACAAACTTTTAACACAAGTATTCCTCCAATTCACAACTACTCAACTAGCATGACCCTAATATTACCATCCTCATATCTCAAAACAATCATCAAGTATAAAACTTCTCATAGTATTCAATGCACTTTATATGATAGTTTTTATTATACCTATCTTGGCTGCTCATCATATTAGGACTAAAATTTTAACCAAAGTAATTACCATGTTGTTCTAAAGGACTCTGAAAATAATATAAGTGAAGCGTGAGAGATCAATAATTTCTATAAAATAAAACCGCCGTCGTGCTCTAAAAACATATAAGAGAAGTACTAGAGCAAAATTATCTACCTCAAAAGATATAAGTGAAGCACATAGAGTATTCTAATAATTACGATTCATGTGTGTCTCTCCCAAAAGGTGTGTACAGCAAGGAGGATTGTGGTAAACTAAAAACCAAATACTCAAATATACAAGACGCTCCAAGAAAAACAAATATCATGTGGTGAATAAAAATATAGCATCAAGTAAAGTTACCGATGGACAAAGACGAAAGAGGGGATGACCATGCTTAGGATTTTGGTTGTCCTTGAAGTTTACCTTGGGGTGCCTTGGGCATCCCCAAGCTTAGGCTCTTGCCACTCCTTATTCCATAATCCATCAAATCTTTACCCAAAAACTTGAAAATTTCACAACACAAAACTAAACAGAAAATCTCATGAGCTCCGTTAGCGAAATAAAACAAACCACCACTTTAAGGTACTGTAATGAAATCATTTTTTATTTATATTGGTGTAAAACCTACTTTATTCCAACTTCTCTATGGTTCATACCCCCCGATACTAGCCATAGCTTCATCAAAATAAGCGAACAACACACGAAAATAGAATCTGTCAAAAACAGAACAGTCTGTAGCAATCTGTAACTTTCGAATACTTCTGGAACCCCCAAAATTCTACCAAAATTGGAAGTCCTATATAATTTGTTTTGCAAAAAGAATCAACTGAAAAGCACGTTTCTGTGATTTATGAAAATTATGCTCGTGCACGAAAAAGTTTCTGTTTTTCAGCAAGATCAAATTAACTATCACCCAAGAAGATCCTATAGGTTTTACTTGGCACAAACACTAATTAAAACATAAAACCACATCTAACCAAAGGCTAGATGGATTATTTATTACTAAACAGGAATAAAAAGCAAAGAACAAAAATAAAATTGGGTTGCCTCCCTGCCTCGTGGACGCCTCATTGCTTCCTTGACATCCACCCCAAGTCTCCTGGATTGCGTTTGTTCCAAAAAAACGACTCTCCCAAAGGTTTCATTCCGTTTGGACTCCGTTTGATATTCCTTTTTTGCGAAACACTCAAATAGGCAAAAAGAAGTAATTTGTACTGGGCATCCGGTTAATAGGTTAGTCCCGAAAATAGTATAAAAGTGTATAATAAAGCCCATTAAACATCCAAAACAGATAATATAATAGCATGGAACAATAAAAAATTATAGATACGTTGGAGACGTATCAGTCAGTCCTGTGGACATTGCCCCAGAGATCGATTCCCATGCCGCTGTCCGTGCTGTGGTCATTGCCCGAGACATCGATGACAAGAAATAGTTGGTCGCGCTAATCCTTCATGGTAGTTTGCATTGCCCTGTGTTTAATTACCAGAACGATGCATGTTATCAAACCATCTTAGGGATAGTGCACTGTCTTGTGTGGGCAGTACTTGCTACTTTTGTTTGATAGTGAGTCATGCGAACCCTCTCCGAGTTATGGAAATAGATGTATCCTCACTAGCTTTTGATGTAATATATGGCATGCTTAGATGTAAGTTTGAACTGTTTATCATATCAGCAGGGCTTGTTTGATGATTCTTGGTGTTAGTAGGCTAGCTACTGTGCGAGCTATAGTACTTGCAAAACACTCACCAAAGAGAAACATTGGGACTGATGAGCTCGTGGTATGCTTATACTTATCCGTCGTCGATCGGCCAATAGCCCAAGCTCCTAAAATTGTAGGCTTAGTCGACATGGATACATTCAGGCCTCATTTGGTTCATAGGGTAGGAAAATCGTAGCAAAAGTACAAAGACGTCCAACACAAAATCATAGCAGTACAGAAACTCCCTCCGTTCCAAAATAGATGACCTAGGTGGGCTAGTTTAGCCTAGTGGGTTTTAGTGATACGATGTGGTACAATGCCGTCTAGTCTTCGCGTGTGGTAGCAGTATTGCGGGTACAGTAAGTTTTCTTGAAGAAGCGGAATTCCACGAAGTCATGATGGTTCCTTCGTCCGACCAACTTACAGTGGGAAAGGTTAGGCCTGTGATATGATTGGGGTAGACCAGGATAATTTTGTGCATGGCAGGTGGACCAGGATGGTCGACGTCCCACATGTCGGCGAATGAAAGTATTCTTTCCGATATAGAGGATGAGCAAAGAGTATTCATTGTTTATTTTTGATGACAGCTATAGTCTCCACTATTACGACGGAGCAGTGTGAAATACCGCAGCCCAGTGAACTTGGCATGTGCACCACTCCCTCCTTCCTCATGTAATACTACCATACAGTTGACTATAAGGTTGGCTATAAGGTTACAACTTTTTCTCACTTTCTCTCTATCTATTTCCTCTCAAATGTTTTTTACCTTTCTTTTTTTAGACACAATTATTTTTTATGCCTCTTTTTTTTCGAATCAGTTTTTTATACCTAGGAGCACGTGTAGAGACGGGCTCTTACAGAGCCCACTTCTTGACTTTGTCAATGCCTCTCTCTCCTCCACATAAGCAGGCTTATAGCCCAGTATTTTACTGGTACTACTTGCTATGCATGCATGCGGCAGGCAATTGGTGTCTGAGGGGGAGTGTGCGCGGGGAGGTGGGGGGTTCTGGTGGGCCAGGGCAGTCAGAAGCAGGCTTGGAAGCGGTCCGGACTCCTGCATGGCCCACCTCACATTATCACCATATATTTCTTGGAGTCCGTACGCGGCGGGCGGGCAATCTCTTCTCCCTCCCTCGTCTCTCTCTTCTCAGACGACGCCCGCCGAGCGATTAGATTTCGGCTATCGACGGTTTATTCAATTGCAGTCCCACATGTCAGTGAAATTGCAAGACAACGCGTGTCCCCTCTGGTGAGTGGCGTGCGAGTCAGACTGTCGGGGGTGCGACGCGTACGAGTCATAAGTGTGCCGCCTTTTCCGTTAGAAATTGCAAAGCGTAACATTTTCGTGCGATCGATAGATAGAAATCTAGAACAAAATGACGAGGGCGGTGCTTTCCCGTGCGTTAGGCTGGCTAGTTTGAGTGATATGACATGCTACAGTGCCGTCCACTTGCTCCATTTTTATGTAAGCAAGAGTTTACACTCTTACGTGGGAGGAGTGCGAAAAAGGCGGATCTGATTTTGATCGAGGGATAACTGTTCCCTGCAAAATAATGGAGCACAGTTAGCCATTATAGCATGATAGTTAGGGCATCTCCAGCGCTGGCCCACAAATTTACACTGGCTTTTTTCCAATGACACTTTTGGATGCCATCCGATCCTGCTCGCATACCTTTCAACAACTATATGAACTAACCAGACGAAATTCCATCTAACAAAGCAAATTTCAAATTAACCGGATGAAATTCATTACATTTCAAAAAAAATTCCTACAAACTAGACGAAATTCATTACATATTTCGCACAAACCATACTAAAACCTATTGTAAACCTAATCTAAACGATCGCCAGCGCCCGACCACCATGTCCGGCCATGAACCCGAGAAAGCCGACCATTGCCTTTGCCTCCTCCTTATCCGCCTCGATAACCTCCTCCTCCGGAGCACAAGGTTCTGAAGATTTCCGCCCCCACGTCACCGTCAAGCGGCTAATCGGCCGCCGATGTTTACCCCACCAAGCTTGGGGTCGACTAAGTGGAGTAGCGGTGGCCTTCCTGGGACCAGATTGGTAGCGACCTACCGTGTACTACTCTTCCTCACTGCTAGCTGCGCCCCGCGCACGCGCGCCGGCTTCGTGGTCGTGTGGCGGAGGGCGGCCGGGGGGGGGGTGCTGGCGACCTCCTTCGTCTGCTCCTGCGCCAGTACGTCAAAGAGAGCTTTCGAGCATGCCCAGAGCGGAGCCGCCGATGTCCTTGGTCTGCTCCTGCGACAGTACGTCCAAGGGAGCTTTGGAGCGCCTGGAGGCCATGGTTGGAGTGGTGCCAACACAAGGAAGGGTCCAGAGGAGAATGAGTGTGGGTCTTTGGCTATGGCTGGGAGCTGGGGCTCAAGTTAATATAGCGAGTGAATAGTAATGAGCCGTGACAGATGGATGGATGGCTGGCGCTAGAGTAGGTTCGTCGGGCGTGAATGCGGACACTGCTTCAGTGACTTAACAGCAGGTGCGTTGTGTTACTGACATGTGGGCCCAACGGGCATCTGGCCTGCATGTCAGTGACACAACAACTGCACCTGCAATTAAGTCCGATGAACCTCGTCAGGTACTTTGAAGTAATCAGAGGAGGAACCCGTCTTGCAATGTCGAAGACAATCTGCGCGCCGGACACCTCGTCATTGAAGCCTGGTTTGGGGGCTACTGAGGGAGTCCTGCATTCAGGGGTCCTCGGGCGTCCGGCCTATTAACATAGGCCAGACTGATGGGCTGTGAAGATACAAGACCGAAGACTCTCACCTATGTCCGTATGGGACTCTCCTTGGCATGGAAGGCAAGCTCGGCGCCTGGATATGAAGATTACTTTCTCTGTAACATACTTTGTAGAAGCCTAGTCCCCTCCGTTGTCTATATAAACCGAAGGGTTTAGTCCATAGAGGCAATCATAATCATACAAGCTAGACTTGTAGGGTTTTAGCCATTACGATCTCGTGGTAGATCAACTCTTGTAATACTCATATTCATGAAGATTAATCAGGTAGGAAGTAGGGTATTACCTCCATAGAGAGGGCCCGAACCTGGGTAAACATCGTGTCCCCCACCTCCTGTTACCATAGACTGATGCAAAGTTCGGGACCCCCTACCCGAGATCCGTCGGTTTTGACACCGACAAAAACCTCAACAATCTTTTCACAAAAATCAAAGAATATAGCAGTTATACATATTTGAAAGGTAGCAGGTGCATTGCTTAAACCAAAAGGCATACGTCTATAAGCATAAGTTCCAAAAGGACAAGTAAAAGTGGTCTTTTCTTGATTAGGTTGTGAAATAGGTATTTGTGAAAAACCAGAATATCCATCAAGGAAGCAAAAATGTGTGTGCTTAGATAATCTTTCTAACATTTGATCAATAAAAGGAAGAGGGTAATGATCTTTTCTAGTTGCTTTGTTTAATTTTCTATAACCAATTACCATCCTATAGCCTGTGACAATTCTTTGTGGAATAAGCTCATTCTTATCATTAGGAACAACAATAATACCTCCCTTCTTAGGGACACAAGGAACATGAATCACCTATCTACTATCTACTATACGATAGATTATACCTGCTTCCAAAAGTTTCAATACTTACGTTCTTACCACTTCTTTCATCTTCGGATTTAGCCGACGTTGGTGATCAACAATGGGTTTAGCATCAGGTTCCATATTAATCTTGTGCTGACATAGAGTGGGACCAATGCCCTTAAGATCATCAAGAGTATATCCAATAGCAGCTCGGTGCTTCCTTAGAACTTTCAATAGTCTTTTTTCTTCATGTTCTGAAAGGTTATCACTAATAATAACATGATATATCTTTTTCTCATATAGATAAGAATATTTGAAAGTGTCTGGCAATTGTTTTAATTCAAACACAGAATCATCTTTAGGTGGAGGAGGACCTCCTAGAGTTTCAATAGGCAGATTGTGTTTAAGCAGAGGTTGTTGTTCGAAGAAGACCTATCTATTTCATTTCTTTCACGCATATGCAAATCATTTTCATGGTCTAGCAAATATTTTTCTAAGGGATCAATAGGAGGTACAACGATAGAAGCAAGACCAATAATTTCATCCTTACTAGGCAAATCTTTCTTATGAGGTTTTCTACTAAACTTGGAAAAATTAAATGCATGAGATTCATCACCAAAGCTAACACCGACAGTTTGTTTCTCACAATCTATTCTAGCATTGACGGTGTTCAAGAAAGGTCTACCAAAGATAATGGAACAAAAGTCATCTTGTGGGGAACTAAGAAGAAGAAAATCAGTAGGGTAGTTTACCTTGCCACACAAGACTTCGACATCTCTAAGGATCCCAATTGGTGATATAGTATCTCTATTGGCAAGTTTAATAGTAACATTTATGTCTTCTATTTCAGCAGGTGCTATTTCATTCTTAATTTCTTCATATAAGGAAAAGGGAATAACACTCACGCTAGCACCTATGTCACATAAACCATGATAACTATGATCTCCTATCTTAACTGAGACAACAGGCATGCCAACAACTGGTGTATGTTTATCTTTTTCATTGGGTTTCGCAATTCTAGAAGCTTCATCATAGAAGTAAATAACATGCCCATTGATATTAGCGACCAGAGATCTTTAACCATAGCAACACTAGGTTCAACTCTGATTTGTTCAGCTGGTTTGGGTGTTCTAATATAACTTTTGTTGATCACAGTTGAAACTTTAGCATGTTCCTTCATCCTAACAGGGAAAGGTGTTTTTTCAATATAAGTAGTGGGAACAACTGGATCAACATTGTAAATGATAGTTTCCTCTTTAGATTTTACCAGTTCTTTAATTTCTTCTTTAATAGGTGGGTGATATTTAAACCACTTCTCCTTTGGGAGATCAACATGAGTAGCAAAAGATTCACAAAAGGAAGCTAGTAGTCAAGTCCATATTTAGTGCTAAACTTTTGAAAAGCATCGGTATTCATAGAAGATTTAACACAATCAAACTTAGGTCCAATACCTGACTCTTTACCTTCGTCGAGTTTCAAATCTCTAGAGTTGCGTTTAATTCTTTCTAAAAGATCCCACCGGAATTCAATAGCCTTCTTCATAAAAGAACCAGTACAAGAAGTATCGAGCATGGATTGATCATTACGAGAAAGTTGAGCATAAAAATTCTGAATAATAATTTCTCTTATTGGGGCATGAATATAACATTGACTTAAGCCTCCCCAAGCTAGAGCGATAGTTTCTCCTTCACAAGGCCAAAAATTATATATATAATTCCGATCACGATGAACTAGATGCATAGGATAATTTTTTTGATGGAATTCCAATTTCAACCGATCCCAGTTCGAAGATCCAATATCATCGCATAGCCTATGCCATGTAAATTCTTTTCCCTTTAAAGATAAAGGGAAAACCTTCTTCTTAGATTCATTTTCAGGTAAACCCACAAGCTTAAACAATCAACAAATTTCATCCACATATATCATGTGCATATCACGATGTTCGGTTCCATCTCCTGCATAAGGATTAGCTAGCAGTTGCTCTACCATACCCGAAGGAATTTCATATTCAATATTTCAGTAGGTGCAGTAGGATGAGGGGCAACTAATTATGGTTCCTATCAAGGTGAAGATACCCCGAACAAACCCCTCAAAGGATTGTTTTCGATAGTAGCAAGTGAAAATAAATTTCAGCACGTAGTAATAATGTTTCCTTACCAATTTTCACTTACCAAAAGCTCTTCACTCCCCGGCAACGGTGCCAGAAAATAGCCTTGATGACCCACAAGTATATGGGGTCAATTGTAGCCTTTTTGTTAAGTAAAAGTGTCGAACCCAACGAGGAGCAGAAGGAAATGACAAGTGGTTTTCAGTAAGGTAATGTCTGCAAGTGCTAAAATTGTAAGTAGCAGAGTAGTTTGATAGCAAGATAATTTGTAACGAGCAAGTAACGATAGTAGTAAAAAAAGTGCAGCAAGGTAGCCCAATGCTTTTGAGGAAAAGGACAGGCCAAAACGGTCTCTTATAATAAGCAAAGTGTTCTTGAGGGTACACGGTAATTTCATCTAGTCACTTTCATCATGTTGGCTTAATTCGTGTTCGCTACTTTGATAATTTGGTATGTGGGTGGACCGGTGCTTAGGTGTTGTTCTTACTTGAACAAACCTCCTACTTATATTAACCCCCTCGCAAGCAACTGCAACTATGAGAAAAGTATTAAGAATAAATTCTAGCCATAGCATTAAACTTTTGGATCCAATCTGTCCCTTACGGAATAGCGCATAAACTAGGGTTTAAGTTTCTGTCACTCTCGCAACCCATCATCTAATAACTACTCCACAATGCATTCCCTTAGGCCCAAATATGGTTAAGTGTCATGTAGTTGACGTTCACATGACACTACCAAGGGAATCACAACATACATATCATCAAAATATCGAACACATATCAAGTTCACATGATTACTTGCAACATGATTTCTCCCGTGACCTCAAGAACAAAAGTAACTACTCACAAATGATAATTATGCTCAAGATCAGAGGGGTTTTCAATAGCATAATGGATCTGAACATATAATCTTCCACCAAATAAACCATATACTAATCAACTACAACATGTAATCAACACTACTAGTCACCCACAAGCACCAATCTATAGTTCCGGTACAAACATTGAACACAAGAGATGAACTAGGATCTGAGAGGAGTTGGTGCTGTTGACGATGTTGATGAAGATAGCCCTCCCCAAGATGGGAGAGTTGTTGGTGATGATGATGACGATGAACGGAATCGCTCCGCGGGACGATAAAAGTGCTCCTGACCAGGTTCCGCCTCGAGATGGCGGTGCTTCGTCCCGAAAGTCCTCTCCTTATTTTTTCTAGGTAAAAATGACACATATACCAGAAGAGGGGCACCGGAGGTGGGCTTGGGTGAGCACAACCCACCAGTGCGTGCCAGGGCTCCCTAGCGCACCCAGGTGGGTTGTGTCCACCTGGTGGACCCCCTCTGGTACTTATTTGCTCCAATATTCCTCAAATATTCCATAAAAAATCCTCATAAAGTTTTAGCTCATTTGGAGTTGTGCAGAATAGGTAGCCTGACGTAGCCTTTTCAGGTCCAGATTTCTAGTAGCCAGAATTCTCCCCCTTTGTGTATACCTTGCATATTATGAGAGAAAAGGCTTTAGAATTAATCCAAAAGCATTATTATACAATAAAACAACATAAATAACAATAGGTAAACATGATGCAAAATGGATGTATCACTAAACTTGTTGTATCAGTGACTAAGTGATGACTATGTATGACATGCCAACATCAGATAGCATAACGCACCTGGACAGAGGAAGTAGCTTCATACATGCGAAGTAGGGAAAAAATGCTCATTTAGAGCCATCTGAAATCTCCAACGGTGTGACCGCGCAAGCCAGGAGATGGTCATGGTAGGCGCGACCATGGTACGGGCTGCTGACAATGCTTGGATCTGAGATCGAACGGTCGCATGCTAAGTTGCTGAAAATTTGCAGAATAACCCTCCAAGATAGGATGTTCATCCATAGGTATAGAATCACGCCATGCAACCGTTCGATATCAGATCCAAGGGCTCTCGGAAGCCCTATCATGGGAGCATGGAAAGCTCTGCCGTTCGCACGCCCCACTCAGCATTTTTACAATCGGAAAACCGCTAGCATTTCGCTCCTACTCGTCCCCGACCGTCCTTTAACATTATGGCAGTTCGCCCTAGTCGTCCCGTCCTTTCACATTATAGCAGGTCCACTAATCCTAACCCTCATCCCAAATCCATGGCGTCCCAAATCTCCATGATCGACAGTGATTACAAGGTTAGAACCATCACCGACGATGAGTTCGATGTCATCTACACCCGTTCTGCCGAGATGGTGAAAGGATCCCTTGCTCGCTTCAGACACATGTTCAAAAACTCAAAGGTAGAGTGGGTCGCTGGGCTAGATGTTGAGTACACCATAGTCCTGGGAAAAGAGAAGAATATAAAGGAGGAAGAGAAGAAGAAGCCCGTCGTGATCCAGGTTTGCGTGCATAACTTGTGCTTGGTCTACACATATGCCAATCCAACGTTGAGTGTGAGGAATTTAAGAACTTCCTCGGGGGCGGCAAAGTCAAATTCATTTTTGTAGACTTTACGAACGACAACGAAGTCCTGGGTTGGATAGGCCTCGTTGTAGGCCAGCTCACCTCCGGAGGAATGTTCTGGTGTCCTCCCGTCAGCCTTCAATGCTGACCCTGGCAGCAGCCATGGTTGATCCTGCATACAGTAAACTGACGAAACCTCCGCACAAGTTTCATCTTGCATGGCAGTGGAATGTACTAGATAGAGAGCACATCAATTATGCTGCAATGGATTCCTACCTTTGTTTCAATATCTACAAGGGTTGGATGAAGAGTGAGAGCCAAGTGTGCAATTCAAGCAAAGAAGTATCAGCCAAAAGGAAGAGGGATAAGGACGAAGTCGAGCACGTGGACGAGGAGTCCGAGTAAGGTGGCAGTGTCATTGCTCATGGTGGTTGTAATGCAGTGTCTACTGGATTAGTTGCTTAGTTTAATTTCAGGGTTCTTCGTTTTACTTGAGGGGTGTCTTGTGCTGAGCCCCCAGCAGAACTATGTTATGTTCCTTCTCGTTACTTTAACTCTTCAGTACGTACATACTAGTATTTCTTATAGTTCATCTTGTAGTTGGTAGTACTACCACTCATTTCTTCACATTATATACGTACAATATATATGGCCAACATCACATAGCCAGCAGTTTAGTTGTCAAAGAATTTCATGGTGCTTAGTTTTATTTGAGGGGTGTGTCATGGAATTAACACGTCAGATGTCCTAGTGAGAAGACTTAGTCGTGGAGCCATCGCAACGAGATTAGCTAAAAGGGGTTAAATCGGACAAAGGACACGGGGAGTTTATACTGGTTCGGCCCCTTGCGGTGAAGGTAAAAGCCTACGATCCAGTTGTGGTGGAATTGATGGGGTCTCGATGAGCAGGGAGCGAATCCGCTTTACCTATCTCTCGAGTTGTTCTTTTTTTGTCCCTGAACCGCCGCCGGGTCATCCCTTTGTATACACAGGTTGACGCCCGATGGTTTACAGAATACCGAGTCTAGCTCATACACATGTCCAGCTCGGTTTCTACCTTTCCCTAACTTACAACACAAGTTATACATCTCATGGCGGTTTAATACTATGGGCCCTAATCCGCCCTTGGGCCCTAGGCCTCTAAACTTCAATAGTACAACACCATATTCCTTGTCTTCATGGGCTTCAATACGGATGAACATAACCCGGCCCCTCCTGGACAGTTTATACTCAGTAGTTATATCCCAACATTAGGCCCCAGATTGATTTGAACCTGTTCATGTCAATCTTCAACATTTTAGGAAAAAACTCCTTAAAACATCCTTGTATGATCCCTGTAAACCGCCATGAAATCTCCTCCATATGATCTTGGTAAACCGCTATGATGTCATCTTCTAGGATTATAATACATCGCCGTGACGTCATCTGTCTGTAAAAAGATCTGTAAACATATAATTTTCATTAATGACCCTCCGAAAACCGAGGCGACAGCTATGTAAGATATCCACTTTTTGGTTCCTGAATTCCCGTGCCTGTCACTTATCCCTTCGCCTTATAAATATGGCCAAGGGTCATTCTTTCCTTTCCCCTTCGTGCCTCTTCGCCTCATCTTCTTCCTTGCGTCGCCTCAGAGCTTGAGCGCAGCCGCCGCCGTCGACCTTCGTGTCCGCACCGCCAACGGCCGCCGCATCAACCTGATTGGACCAGAGAAACTTGACGCCTCCTCTGCTGCTCAACAGCATCAGTAAGTTCTTTTTCTTGTTATATAACAGATCTGCATTAGGGTTTCCGCTCTTCATTCGTGTTCTTCCCCTTTCCTCGCTTTCTTCCTTTAGATCACATAAGTTAACCTGAATCTGATAGCAAAGGCGAGGCAATAATAATTTAGCATCCGTTTTCAATCACAAAAAATACCCTTCTCTGCATAAGACCCCATCTAAACATGTGTGTTCCTCTGCTGTCATGCTTTTAGGTATCCAATTTATCTCCTTTTCAGAGCTGCTATAGATCCAAATTTATAACACAAACTTGTGAAATCGGTTTGTACCAACCTTAGGGATTTTTCAGATCGGTAACTTCCACACCATTGTAGGCGGTTTGTACTTTTCAGAAAATGATAATCCATCAGGTACCATTAGCCCTTGAAACGAAATTCCGGTTTATCATGCATATGGGTTTACATTTGTTTTTCTGTCTGTAAGCCAGACTGTCTGTATTAACCAAAATCTTAAACCGGTCTTGGTCCTCTTTTCTAGCTTCATGTTCAAATGGCTAAGACGTTTTATGTTTGCAATTGGGTCCCTTCTTGATTTACGGAAGAGTAGTTGATTGGGTATGTTTTGACTGGCACTTTAGCGAGCAAGGAAACCATCCATTGGAGAGTCCCTGGTTTAGAGAATCCTCCTGAACCTCAGGATGGAGAAGTAGTTGTTTTTACTGATCATTTGAATCGAAGGTTCAGCCCACCGGGATCAAAATTCTTCCACGATGTTCTCGCTTACTTGCAACTCCACCCTCAAGATATTGGGACAAACTCTGTGTCTAATATTTGCGATTTCCATGTATTTTGTGAGGCCTATCTTCAAGAAGAACCCACAGTTGAATTGTTCAGAGATTTCTTTTATTTGAACCGTCGCACAGAATTCTCAGATGGACCCAACACTGAGCTTGGTGGGATGTCAATTCAAAATAGGAGAGATGTCACTTTCCCTCATGCCAAGCTTCATAGTCATCCCAAGGACTGGAATCAGACTTGGTTTTACTGCAAAGACACATCTCCATCTGGTGAAAATCCTCTGCCGGGTACCGCCCTCACCGTTTGAGCAATACTCATCCGTTCCATCAAAGGCTGACTTCCAGAGAATGGTCCACATATGCACCACAACTTTCCAAGCTCAGAGCCTTTATGGCTAACGGTTTAACATGTGTTGACTTCGTCCGCTGCTGGATATCTTGGAGCGTTCTGCCTTTAAACCGGTGCCCCGGTTTAATGTGTGAGTACACGGGGACTTGAAAGATCCTCAACGTCACATTGATATTCAGCTAACTGAAGATGAAGTTATTGAAGCTGTTAAGAAAATATTGAATGAACCGGATGCCGTCTGCAGCCAAGTAGGGCTTAGCCCCTTCTGTACTTCCAATAAACCGCCAGCTGTAAGAATTGCCTCTTTTTTTTCTTTAATCCGTCCTTTATTTAAATATTCCTTTATAATTTGTTGTCCATCTGTGCAGGGTGATGATCCTCTTTGGAAGAAGAAGTCTCAATATAAAACGACCAAGACCCAGGATAAACCGGCAAGAGAACCCCGTAGCAAGACTAAGGCTATAAAGAATTCAGCGAAGAAGAAAACCGCCGAACCCTCTGATGTGGCCAATGATGAAGAGCTTGATAACCCGCACTCAGAGGTAGAATTAGATTCTCTTGGTTCTTTTTTCATACACCTCATTGACAATGATTATTATCAGGATGATGCGGAAGTCCTCCGATTCAAATCATGTGCCAGTACCAAAACTTCGTCGAGCAGTCCGAAAAGTAAAACGTTCACACCCTCTTGCTCATTTGGATCCGCACTTTTCTTTGAAGACATAGCAGCAAGAAGCTCACCACACAACCCGGCACAGTGGTCAAGTGGTTACCTCGTCTGGTTTACCATATTCCCCGGTTCGCAAGCGTCATCAAGAGGTCTCTTGTACTTCTAATAAACTTTATCCCAAGGCAGGTTACTTCTAATATCCTCTTAATCCATCAGACTCGAATTACCAGGGTACTTCCAATTCCTCCTCCGGCGATTCATCGACTACACAGATGCCTCCTCTCAAGACCGTCCCTAGGTAAGCATCATAAACTCAGTTTTGCTCCCTTGCACCGGTTTATTGTACTAACCTCTGTATTTGTTATTTTTAGTGCCAAAGCCAGACTTAGCAAAAAAGACAAGTTGACTATACCAACTAATGATAATCCGGCTACTGAACCGGAGAGGACCTCAGAGGCTATTGATCAAAATGCTAACATTAATCTAGATGACCCGGCACCTCAGGGCCAAGATACTTTTGCTGATCCTCCAGAAATAAATCCAACAAGCCCACGCACTGATCCGCCAAGCCCAGCTGCCGATCCACCAAGCCCAGCAAAGGCCTCTGATAAACCGCCGAGCCTAAATAAGACAGCTGAAGGCACGACAGATGATGTTGTGATTACTGGCTTTGGCCATATTGCTCCTGGCAACCCTGTCGCTTTATCAAAGCACAGTGCAAAAGAAGAATTTGCCGTTATGGACAAGGGCAAGTGGAAATCGGATTTGTCAAGCTATGCCCATCTCTCTGCTCAGGACATCCATTCTGGGTATCTAAACCGTCTGTACACCAGTCGTGACTATGAAGCCGGTTTAATAAACCTGATGAAAGAGCGATATGAGGTAATCACTTGTTCCTTTGAATAACTTGGTTTTTCCTTATGTCCTGCTTCAATGATCAACTCTAGTAGCCCCAAGGGCCGGTTCATCAATATGAATGTGAACCGGGACTTACAGTAGGAGAATATTTGGATTTTGCTTGTGTAGCGCTTGTAGACCAGTTTATACCTTTAGGATGAACTTGTATATCTTCTGTAATGTAGTTTCCAAAATTCATTCCAGTTATCAACATGATCCGGTTTATTGTTAGAACCTGGATGACCTTGAATTGAACCGATATGCAATAGCCCCCAAGTGCCAAGTATATAACTTGTTGTATGCTTGGGACTTAAAATATCAGTTGATGAAAGCAATCCGCATTAGCCCCCAAGTGCTAAGTGTATAACTTGTTATGTGCTTGGGACTTTGAAAAAGTATTAACAACTTTATTATCTGTCTTTTGCAGGCTGACTTGAGCAACAAAGATTCCCAAATCGCCGACCTCCAAGAAAACATCAAGTCCCAACAGGCGGAAACTTCAAAGGCCAAAGATGTGTTAAAGGGCGCTTTAACCGCCATGGAGCAATTGAAGGATGGCTTCAAGGGCGAGCAATCAGATTGGGAGACTGAAAAGGCTAATTTGCTGAAGCGTGCGGAAGATGCTGAAGCGGCCCTTAAACCGGTGGCAGAGGAGCTGTCTGGCTTGAAGCGGCAAATCAACGCTATGACTTCTGCTATCTTTGTTAAGTATCCTTGTACTGATTGGTACTTAATCGTCCTTGGAACAACCGGTTTCACAATAATATTGTAACCACTATAGGCAGCCGCGTCGCCCATCTTGGCTCAGATATGCGCAAGAAGCTAAAGGCTGTCTATACTTTAATTGAGCAGTTATATACCGGCGCTCAACGAGTGATCTGCACTGCTTCATACAATAAACCGCCGCCGACTTTAATCAAGGATACATTGGCCAAGCTCTCCATGACACCGGCCCAGCTAGAAGAGGTGAAGAGATCTGCTACAAGGGCTGGCGCTTTATCTGCACTGACTCGGGCTAAGGCTTGGATAGCTGACCTTGATCCGGAGGATATTGGAAATGGTTATCCGAGTCAAAAAGAAGATGGGTCGGAATTTGATGAGGATGCCCTTAAAGACTTGACAAAGGAGATGCATCCTCTTGCGAGTAGACTGGCCAAAGAGACTGATTTGTCTTTCCACTGGTCCATCTATGACGCAGACAACAGACGGATCAATGCGTCGGTTTATGAAGCCCAGAACTTAATCCCGCCAATCCGTAAGCATACTTATGCCCCTGACGTTGAACCGTCAGATCTTATAAGTGATGAAGCTGTCTTTCGAGCTTTGTCTAGAATTGACTGGGCAACCATTGACTTCCACCCAGTGGGTGGGGAGGCGGAGGTTGAACCGGCACAGGATGATCCGCAATCTTCACATCAAGCTGAAGCAGAACCATAACTCGGAAGCCGGTTTATTGTCTTGCGCACTGTCCTCTGTACGAAAAACAATTATCCTTTTGGGTGTTTGAAACGCCTTGTAATAGGCTAGCTTGAAACATCTGGTCTACTATGCCATCGTGCATAGCTTGAAACTCTTAGTCTGCAATGCCATCATGCATAGCCACTTTCCTGAGACTATCAATCTGTCATCATATGCCATATCTGCTTATGATCTTTAACAATGTTATGCAATCCTGTTTTCTGCATATAACAAACTTAAAATTGTCCTGGCGGTTTACCGCCAGACGGGTTATGATACCCAATATAAAGCCAGAGTTTATAACCAAGGCTGTAAAATGAAATATAAAATATATCATACCTGTGATTTTGAATCACATTGTTGGTTTACCAACTATTTGTAGTAAGGGTGATAACCCAAAACTTGATTATTGATAACTCTCACCATGCCGTTCTGGTTTATAAGAAGCCACGTCGGGTTATGATAAACACCGAATGATCATCCTGGCGACTTATAGTCAATGCCAGACCGGGTTGTGATAAACACCGATTTAAAATTGGTTGTGTACTAACAACTGATAGTTGAAAGCCACGCCGGATTAATGAATAACGGGTTATATTGATGACTTGTAGTCAGGCCGGGTCAATACACGCTGATTTATCTCAAAATCAAATCAAAGGAGAAAAAACTTGGAAAAAATAAAAGCAAATGAAAACTTGTAGTCGAGGCTTTTCAAGGGCTGCCAGGCCCAAATTCGAGGCTTTTCATGGGCTGCCAGGCCGCTGAGTTAAACCATTTTACAAAGCCTTTTAAGATGGACCTCACATTAACCAATCATCGTTTTAACTTTGACAAGTTCAGGGTTTGTATAAGATTGACTTGTCAAACGTTCAACAGGTCATACCAGGATTACCTGGATGGAGTGGCTTACTTGATGAAGGCAGGTTAACCCGGGGTTTTAGGTGAATACACCTAGCTTCCAAGGCTGGCTTGATAGCCTATTACAAGGGTCCTTTCAAACTCTTTGTTGCTGTGCACAAAGAGCCCCCAAGTAACATTGTGAGCTGTGCTCAATGGGTACCTATGTTTGAGCTGTGCGTGGCAACAGACTCTCTTTGGTCCCTTGGGTGTGAAGCTCCCAACCTTTTTTTATGTCTTAATAAGTCGGTGTAATGGGTAACTAGAACTCCGCTTTGTAAGCATAAGCCCCCATTAACCAAGAAGACATATAAGAAAAAACGGTAGAGGCCCCGCTTTAGCAAGGATGCCTGGTTTATTTATTGATCATAATATGTACATTGTCAAAAATATATACACAGTAGGAGCCTGTGGCTCAGGTGCAGTAAGGCCGAATATGAGCTATATTCCACGGCCGGCGAGTCTCCTCCTCTGATTTGCGTGAGTCTTTGTGCTCTCGAACATCGATGAGGTAGTATGACCCGTTGTTCAGATTCTTGCTGACCACAAAGGGCCCTTCCCAAGGTGGAGACAACGTGTGCATGTCAGTCTGATCTTGGATGAGCCGGAGCACCAAGTCGCCTTCTTGGAAAGTCCTGGTTTTAACCCGGCGCTGTGATAATGTCATAGGTCCTGCTGATAAATCGCCGAGCGAGCTGCAGCAATATCCCATTGTTCATCTAACGGGTCCAATGCATCCTGGCGTGCTCTTTCATTGTCCGCTTCAACGTAAGCTGCCACTCGGGGCGAGTGATGCGGAGCATCCTTCGGTCATCCCCATGGACACTACTTCGACTACTCAAGCTCCAAGTGGACCCATGACGAGAGCTCGAGCACGTGCTATTCAATCTGAGGTTAACTCTCTCCTTGTTAAACTTCCCTTTGACCCACATGAGACATGGCTACTACCTCAAACGGAGATGCTTTGTGTGCTTAGGTACCAAGAAAGTAACCAAGGAGAAGTTACGACGCAAGATGAACATCGAGAGCATGTAGATGATCTACCCAGCCCAGAAGGACCGGAACAACCGCCCAACCACCGCCCGGGCAGAACAACCGGCCAGCTACCGCCCAACAACCGGCCCACCTTCTGTGATCGAGCGGAGCATGGCCGGTGCTGCACCGGTTTTACCGGTTTCTGCCCAAAGACCAGAACAACCGACAAGACAACCGGTACAACCGCTGGCCCCTTCGACGTCCATCTCCAGAAGTCAACGCCTGCCTTCCCAGCGGTAGTACCGCCTTCCACGTCCGGTACTTCCGCCCTACATGAGTTACCAGCAGAACAACCGCCCACATGACCGGTACTACCGGCCTCCTACGCGAAGTGCAAGGGGTTTTCGCCCCATGTATCCTCTCCCACTTACCCCTTCGTGGCTTAGCACTATATATACTCGTCTCCTAGCTTCGTATTAGGGTAGCATTGGTTTAGCTCATATTTTGTGTGAGATCCTTGCTCATCCACTTGGTTACTTCTCCTCGGAGCTCACGACCTCTTCAGAGAAGATCCCCCAAGCGGATTCAAGACCCCTTCAAGGGAAGACAATCAAGACCTCCTCACGGAGAAGAACGGCTACCTTTGTATCTTTCCTTTGTTGATTTTGAATCTTGTGCCCCCTATTGTGTTCAGTGTTCTAGTCCTTGTGTGATCAATTACTTGTCGGTTGAGTTTCTTCCTCGTGTTTCTCCGTGTGTTCTTCCGCTCGTTCGTCGTGCTCCCCGTAGGATCCACTCCAAACGTGAAAGATTGACCACATAGGGCTCCGCCCTACATCATCTATGGTATCAGAGCCACGTTGATAACGTTTTTGGAGCCCCTACCCCTCTTTTTCTAGCTTGATTTTGTTGATTTCGTCCTAAATCCGAAAATCCCCACCAAAAATAGCCCCCAATTTTTTTTGTGATTTGTTGGTTTGATGATGTTTTGTTGATTTTGATCCGTGGATTTGCTTGGTTTCAAGTGGATCTAGCATTCCCCCAAGTTTCCCCTTTTCCCATCCACGAAATCCATCCAATTTTGCCCTGAAATCATCCATTTCCGCCCCAAAATCCCTCCCCAATTCGATCTGCGAAGAACCCCGACACGAGCGGTACTTCCACCCCACCAAGTGGTACTACCGCTGAGCACCACAAGCGGTACTACCGCCCATCCTAGCGGTACTACCGCCCATGCCAGTTTCAGCATTCTTAGTTTCACCATTTTCATCCTAACTTCCACATCCGGAGTCCGATTTTCACGTTCTTTAGCTCGCTGAGAAGCTATTGACACCCCCCATCCACCTAGATAGGCTACAACATCAGTGGACACCATATAATTTTCCGAACATTGGCATCTTTGCCTAGGTCTTTCACCACATCATCCGCTATACCACCTCCGCTTTCCACTACCACCATTGTTGCTTTTGGTCTTTGAGAATTTGAGTTGTGGTTCCCGTGTCCTATTGTGTTTCAGCTATATAGGTATGGTTCGATGTCAACATCACCACCGCTCATCTTCGCCAAGGACTCATCATCGCCAAGGACGGTAACCTCAACGACATCTTTCTAATCGCTCGCAATTACATTGATAACCATCATAGCCCATCTTTTGCGTTGCTTACCCATCGAGACTAGCCATTGAGTATTGCCGGCAACGTGACTTGTGCACATTAGTGATCATACTCCATAGCATAAATACCATACCAAAGTGGTGCATATCTTGGCATCAACTTGTGTGTCACAAAGTTGTCATCGCATACACAATTGGTATCTTGGTTCCTGAAGTTTTGCATGAGAAAAGAGCTCAAAAGTAGAGCCACCCAAGCTTTTAAGCAAACAAGAAAGATAAGAAAAGAGCTTATAAGCAAGAACCATAGCATAATACTACATTAAGATTGTCATATAAGATCATCTTGGATCATAGCACCGAAATAACATACATATAGCATACTTGGGATAGAGATCGTTGCAATTTTGCCTAGTAGGTTGTGCACAAGCTCTGTATCCGTCTCTTGTGCAATCGTGCTAGCGTCTCTCTAGTATTGTGCAACAAAAGCATTTTCGTGGACTCCACATTTTGGCTCATTTTTGGTTTGCACAATCCCACTTATCTATTTGCGTGTGTGTTTCCGTGTACCACTAATTGCTTGGTCTACTTGTTGCATTTGCGAATTTGCGAATCTTTTTCAACATCTTTGAGTCAAACTAACGATTGCAATCAATTTTGTGCCACCATCCTAACCAAGCTCCACCATAAGCTTTTACTTGTGTAGGTGTGAGAACCGACAAGGATTGGTACCAATAGTGCTATTTCATTGTCCGCATTTGAGTGAACTTGATTCATCGTCAACATCGGCCAAGGTACATTGGTATAAGTTCTTCTCCTTCTACCACTCACATTTTGCTTGGAATGATGGATAGGCCGAGTACTTCTACCAACCCACTCTTCATCGAGCAAGACGACGACATGTCATCATACGTCACCAAGAGCCACCTCTTTGGTGCACAACGAGCGTTGCATCAAGAGCAACAAGCTATGAACGAACGCATCGACAACCTCGCCACCGACTTGCGACTCTCCGAGCAATGTACCAAGGACTACTTCGACAACAAGCTCGACGCGCACAAGCAAGAGAATGATGCAAGAATGGACGAGATCCGCGCCTTGTTGGTGAACTGTCCTCCTTCAACTTCTTCATACTCAAGACAGAGCCACTCAAGTCGACACTCCGACGACTCCTTCTCCAGCTCAAGTACACCGTCATCAAACACCCTTCGACGAGCCGCGCGGCAAGACCGTCATGCATCTCGCAACCCGCTACACGTCAAGCATTCACAAGAGCAAGTCGATGAGCAAGTCCCTCGTCCTCACTCAAACCAAGTTGCTTTTGCTCAAGCTCAAGAACGACAACGTCTTCGTCGCCAAGAGGAAGAACGAGCGCGTCTACACTAGGAGGAACAATATGCCGAGGCTCAACGTCTTCAACAACAACAACGCGAAGCTCAAGCTCTTGAGGCGCAACATGCCCTTCAAGAATCAAGTCGAGCCATCGCCAACCGCAATCACGAATGGCGCAATCACGAGGAATCCCTTCGAGAAGAAATCCAAGAGAGGAACTACCAACCACGGGTGCAACGTCAAGTTCCTCAAGCTCCTCCACAAGCTCGTCAAGCTCCACCTCAACCTCAAGTTCAACAAGAGCAAGTTGATCATGGAATTCCCCCACGCCAAGAGCAACATGAGGATGATTACCCTCCACGTCAAGGGCGTCATCATCACCATCACCAACAACACAATGAAGAGCAACGCTATGGCAAGCTCAAATTCACAATGCCCAAGTTCAATGGAAGCAATGACCCCGAAGAGTACCTTTCATGGGCATTGAGGGTCGACAAAATCTTTCGTTTGCACAACTATGAGGAAGAGAAGAAGATCTCTATGGCATCACTTGAGTTCCAAGACTATGTGCTCCTATGGTGGGAACAAATCCTTGAGCGCCGACAAGCAAGAGGTGAACCTCCAATCACCACTTGGGCTCACATGAAGGATGTCATGCGAGCACGTTTTGTGTCCACCTACTACAACCGCGATCTCTTCAAGAAGCTACAACTCCTCAAGCAAGGAACAAAGAGTGTTGAAGAATACTACAAGGAAATGGAGATTTCCATGATTCGAGCCAATGTCATGGAGGATGATGAGCAAACAATGGCACGATTCTTCAATGGACTCAATCATCCCATCAAGAAGATCGCCGACTTCTAACCCTACTCCAACCTCATTGAGCTCGTGCAGCAAGCTACAAAGGCGGAACGTCAAGTGCAAGATGACCTCAAGTACGCCAAGTACTCATCCAAGACCTACGGCTTCTCCAATAACCAAGCTTCAACAACTACTCCAACTTCGACATCAACCAAGCCTTCTCCAAGCAACGACGACAAGTCAAGTTACAAGAAAACTTCGACAAGTTCAAGTCGTCTTCCTCCTACTACAAGCAACTTCAAGCTGCGTGCTTCGTCTTCTACTCCGACCGATGAGACCGTAAAAAAAAGCTCCTTCAGGTGTTTCACTTGCGGCGGCCGAGGCCACAAGTCCTATGAATGCACAAACAAGCGCACCATGATCCTCAACGACGATGGCACATATGACTCCATGAGTGATGAGGAGATGGAAGCTCTTGAGCAAGTGGCCATGCACCGGCGCGTCAACGAGGATGAAGATGATCAAGTCTTTTGTGATGAAGATATGAGCCCCTCTCTTGTTGTCTCCAAGGTCTTGACTCTTCAACATCAAGAAGAAGAAGACCAAAGATGCCACATCTTCCACACCAAGGCCGGCATCAATGGAAGGTCCGTCAAGGTCATCATCGATGGAGGTAGTTGCCACAACTTGGCAAGTGAAGAACTATGCTCCAAGCTCCAATTGGTCAAGAGGAAGCACCCGCACCCCTACAAGGTTCAATGGCTAAGTGACTCCGGCACTATACGAGTAGAGCATACGGTCCAAGTCTCCTTCAAAATTGGTGCATATGAGGACACTTTGGAGTGTGATGTGGTCCCAATGACCGTTTGCCACCTCCTTCTTGGTCGACCATGGCAATTCGACCGTGGTGTCATCCACAATGGGCGTACCAATCACTATAGCTTCAAAATGAAAGGGAAGGAATATGTGCTACGACCTATGTTTCCTAGTCAAGTGATAGCCGACAAGCAAGCCACCCATCATGGAGAGAAGAGTGAGAAAGTGATCCACCCAAAAGTGAGTGAAAGCCACAAGCCAAACTTGAGCGCCTCTTCGCCTAGAGAGAAAAACCTCATATTATTTGCCACAAAAAGTGAGATGAGAGAAGTGTGTGAGAACCCATCGAGTGTTATGCACTTTGTCCTTGTGTGCAAGGATGGAGAACCAAAAACCATCACCTCTCACGAGCTACCTTTAGTGTTTCAATCTATTTTGCAGGAATTCCAAGATGTTTTCCCCAATGAGCTACCTCCGGGTCTACCTCCTCTTCGAGGCATTGAGCATCGAATCGACCTCATCCCCGGAGCGCCACTTCCAAACAAAGCTCCATATCGTGTCAATCCCGAAGAAACCAAGGAGATTCAACGGCAAGTACAACAACTAATCGACAACGGTCATGTACGTGAAATCTTAACCCTTGTGCCGTTCCGGTTATATTTTTGCCTAAGCCCGATGGAAGTTTCCGCTTGTGTTCCGATTGTAGACCTATAAATGATATTACCGTTCGCTATAGGCATCCCGTTCCTCGCTTAGATGATATGCTTGATGAACTTAGCGGAGCCAACTTTTTCTCAAAAATTGATCTCAAAAGTGGCTATTACCAAATCCGCATACAAGAGGGTGATGAATGGAAAACTGCTTTCAAAACCAAATTTGGCCTATATGAGTGGTTAGTCATGCCTATGGGTTTATCGGAGGCTCCCGGTACTTTCGTGCGTCTCATGCATTATGTGCTTCGCCCTTATATTGCAGTCTTTGTTGTGGTTTACTTCGATGATATTCTTGTCTTTAGCAAAACCATGAAAGAGCATCTTAATCATGTTAGGGCTGTTTTGCAAACACTTCGCAAGGAGCGTCTTTATGCCAACATGAAAAAGTGCACATTTGGTGTTGACAAAGTGGTTTTCTTGGGTTTTGTTGTCTCTTCCAAGGGTGTCCATGTTGATGAATCTAAAATTGAAGCAATTAAAACTTGGCCCCAACCCACCAATTTGCAACAAGTGCGTAGTTTTCTTGGTCTTGCGGGTTTTTACCGTCGCTTTGTGAAAGACTTTAGCACTATTGCCACTCCTTTGCATTCCTTGAGTAAGAAGAATACTCCTTTTGTTTGGGGATCTTTGCAATCCACGGCTTTTGATGAGCTCAAGTCTTTGCTTACTCATGCTCCTATTCTTGCTTTGCCCAATTTTGACAAAACTTTTGAGGTTCATTGTGATGCAAGTGGTACTGGAATTGGCGGAGTTTTGATGCAAGAAAAACGAGCTATTGCATATTTTAGTGAAAAACTCTCCGATGCTCAACTTAACTATCCCATCTATGACAAAGAATTGTATGCTTTAGTGCGTGTGCTACATGTTTGGGAACATTATCTTAGACCTCATGAGTTTGTCATACATACCGATCATGAAACACTAAAGTACTTAAAAGGCCAAACTAAGTTGAACAAGCGTCATGCCAAATGGAGTGAATTTATTGAATCTTTCCCCTATGTGATCAAGTACATTAAGGGTAAGGAAAATGTAGTTGCAGATGCACTTTCACGCATATGCACGCTTGTCACTAAACTTGAGTTGAATGTTATTGGCTTTGAGCACATAAAAGACTTGTATGCTAATGATCCATCTTTTGCTACTCCTTATGCTAAATGTTTGACACATACATCTTGGGAACAATATTACATCAAGGATGGTTATCTTATGAAAGCTAACAAACTATGCATTCCCGAGTCTTCTCTTCGTTTGCTCCTTTTGCAAGAGGCTCATGGAGGCGGACTCATGGGACACTTTGGACGTGACAAGACATTTGCCACGCTATCCAAGAACTACTTTTGGCCCAAGATGTTCCGTGCCGTCTCATGCTTCACCACCCGATGCTCTATGTTCGCAAAGCTAAGTCTAAAGCTCAATCACATGGTCTTTACATGCCTCTTCCTATTCCTTATCAACCTTGGAAAGGCATTAGCATGGATTTTTTACTTGGTTTGCCTAGAACTCAAATTGGAAAGGATTTCGTGTTTGTTGTTGTGGACTGATTTTCTAAGATGGCACATTTTATTCCTTGCAACAAGATAGACGATGCTTCACACATTGCAAATCCATTTTGTAGGGAAATCTTGCGCCTCCATGGAGTACCAAAGACAATCGTCTCCGACCGTGATGTCAAGTTCTTGAGTTACTTTTGGAAGACGCTATGCGCCAAGCTCGGAATCAAGCTGTTGTTCTCATCCGCATACCATCCTCAAACCGACGGCCGAACGGAGGTGACGAACCAGACGCTCTCCACTCTACTTCGCGTGTTGATCAAGAAGAAAATCAAGGAATGGGAGGCGTGTCTACCCATCACCGAGTACGCCTACAACCGTGCAAGACATTCGACTATTGGCAAGGCCCCCTTCGAGGTCGTCTACGGCTTCAACCCATTGTCCCATTTCGACATTCTACCCCTTCCTGTACAAGAATGCACCAACATGTATGCGAGTGCACGGGCGACTACATCAAGAAGATGCACGAAGATACAAGGCACACAATCGAGCGCCAAGTACAACGACTAGCGTCCAAGCTCAACGTCAACAAGCAACCCAAGACATTCAACATTGGAGACCTTGTGTGGCTACACCTTCGCAAGAACTGCTTCCCCAACGAACGCAAGTCCAAGCTTCTCCCTCGAGCCGACGGACCATTCAAGGTGCTAGCACGCTACAACAACAACGCTTACAAGATCGACCTCCCACGCGACAAGTACAACATGAGCGACATCTTCAACGTCTCCGATCTCTCCCCGTACCATGGTGATGAGGATTTTGATCCGAGGTCGGATCTTTCCCAAGGGAGGGGAGATGATGCGGAGCATCCTTCGATCATCCCCATGGACACTACTTTGACAAATCAAGCTCCTAGTGGACCCATGACGAGAGCTCGAGCACGTGCTATTCAATCCAAGGTTAACTCTCTCCTTGTTAAACTTCCCTTTGACCCACTTGAGACATGGCTACTAGCTCAAACGGAGATGCTTTGTGTGCTTAGGTACCAAGAAAGTAGCCAAGGAGAAGTTACAATGCAAGATGAACATCGAGAGCATGTAGACGATCTGCCCAGCCCAGAAGGACCGGAACAACAGTCCAACCACCGCCCGGGCGGAGCAACCGGCCAGCTACCGCCCAACAACCGGCCCACCTTCTGTGATCGAGCGGAGCATGGCCGGTGCTGCACCGGTTTTACCAGTTTCTGCCCAAAGACCGGAACAACCGCCACGACAACCGGTACAACCGCTGGCCCCTTCGACGTCCATCTCCAGAAGCCAGCGCCTGACCTCCCAGTGGTAGTACCGCCTTCCACGTTCGGTACTTCCGCCCTGCATGAGTTACCAGCGGAACAACCGCCCACATGACTGGTACTACCGGCCTGCCTACGCGCAGTGCGAGGGGTATTCGCCCCATGTATCCTCTCCCACTTATCCCTTCGTGGCTTAGCACTATATATACTCATCTCCTAGCTTCGTATTAGGGTAGCATTGGTTTACCTCATATTTTGTGTGAGAGCCTTGCTCATCCACTTGGTTACTTCTCCTCGGAGCTCACGACCTCTTCGGAGAAGATCCCCCAAGCGGATTCAAGACCCCTTCAAGGGAAGACAATCAAGACCTCCTCACGGAGAAGAACGACTACCTTTGTATATTTCCTTTGTTGATTTTGAATCTTGTGCCACATATTGTGTTCGGTGTTCTAGTCCTTGTGTGATCAATTACTTGTCGGTTGAGTTTCTTCCTTGTGTTTCTCCGTGTGTTCTTCCGCTCGTTCGTCGTGCTCCCCGTAGGATCCACTCCAAACGTGAAAGATCGACCACATAGGGCTCCGCCCTACATCAGCGAGTCATGGCGAATATCACTTGGGAGAACTGCTTCCGCTCCATAAACCATGAAGAAAGGTGGGTAACCCATCGATCTATCGGGGGTGGTGTTAATGCTCCATAAAACGGAAGGCAACTCCTCCACCCAACAACCCGGCGTCTGCTTCAAAGGGACCATAAGCCGGGGCTTGATACCTTTTAGGATTTCCTGATTAGCTCTCTCTGCTTGACCATTAGATTGGGGGTGGGCCACTGATGACACATCAAGCCGGATGTGCTCACGTTGACAGAACTCTTCCATGGCTCCCGTGGAGAGATTCGTGCCATTATCTGTTAAAATGTTGTGTGGAAAACCAAAGCGGAAGATCACCTTTTTCATGAATTGAACCGCCATGGCCGCATCACACTTGCTCACTGGCTCTGCCTCTACCCACTTGGTAAATTTATCAACCGCCACCATAAGGTGGGTCTTCTTATCCTTGGACCTCTTAAAAGGCCCAACCATATCCAGCCCCCAAGTTGCAAACGGCCAGGTGATTGGAATCATCCTCAACTCCTGAGATGGAGCATGAGCTCGACGTGCAAACTTCTGACAGCCGTCACACTTTCGGACCAGATCCTCCGCATCAGCATGAGTTGTTAACCAGTAAAAACCGTGCCGGAAAGCCTTAGCCACCAAGGATTTTGAACCGGCATGATGACCACAATCTCCTTCGTGGATTTCATGCAAGATCTCACAACCTTCTTCAGGAGAAACACAACGCTGAAACGCCCCTGAGACACTGCAAT
Source organism: Triticum aestivum (assembly GCF_018294505.1). Taxonomy (NCBI): domain Eukaryota; kingdom Viridiplantae; phylum Streptophyta; class Magnoliopsida; order Poales; family Poaceae; genus Triticum; species Triticum aestivum. Next base: position 336,235,205 of record NC_057810.1, read on the forward strand.
GATGTAACTCGCCATTGACAATAGTTATGGACTTAGACCGCCGGATTATCTGCTTGGCCAAAACTTCGTCCTCTGGTAACTGGCCCCGGTTCATGTACGCCAGGTACGGAAATGTCCAATCAGGGATAGCATGAAGAACCGCCACTAATTGAGCTTCTAGGTCAGGAATAGCCAAATCTTCCTCCGTCGGTATCTTGACTGACGAATGATGCAAAACATCTAGAAAATCATTAGGCGGCACCGGTTTACGCTGGGATCCGAGCCAGCTTAGAGCATACGCCGCTTCATTCTTGCGCCGATCAATGTGCTCGACCTGGTAACCCTTGAAATGACCAGCAATGATATCCACCTGACGTCAATAAGCCACCATAAGTGGATTCTTGGAGTCCCATGTACCAGATACCTGCTGAGCCACGAATTCGGAGTCGCCGAAGCAACGTACCCGGATTAGGTTCATCTCCTTAGCCACCCGAAGACCATGGAGCAAAGCCTCATACTCAGCTACATTGTTAGTACAGGGAAACATTAAGCGGAGAACATAGCAAAATTTGTCACCTCGAGGGGAAGTGAGAACCACTCCAGCCCCCGAGCCCTCCAATTGCCGAGATCCATCAAAGTGAATAGTCCAGTATGTGTTATCCGGTTTATCCTCCGGTGCCTGCAATTCTGTCCAGTCATTGATGAAATCCATGAGTGCTTGGGATTTGATAGCAGTGCGAGGCATATATTTTAACCCGTGAGGCCCAAGCTCAATAGCCCACTTAGCGACCCGGCCAGTCGCCTCCTTGTTCTGAATGATGTTTCCCAATGGAGCAGAACTGACCACAGTGATGGGATGGCCTTGAAAGTATTGCTTAAGCTTCCGACTTGCCATAAAAACTCCATACACCAGCTTCTGCCAATGGGGATATCTATATTTGGACTCGATGAGTACCTCACTGATATAATAAACCGGCCGTTGAACCGGATATTCCTTACCTGGCCTCCTTGCGCTCCACCACGATAGCCACACTGACAGCTCGGGCATTAGCAGCCACATATAATAGCAAAGGTTCCTTATCTATGGGGGCAGCAAGAACGAGCGGCTCGGCTAACTGCCTCTTCAAATCCTCGAACGACGCATTAGCAGCATCACTCCAGACAAAGTTGTCTGTCTTCTTCATCATCTGATAAAGCGGAATCGCCTTCTCCCCCAGCCGGCTGATAAACCGGCTTAGCGCCGCAATGCAACCCGCCAGCAGTTGAACATCATTGATACACGCCGGTTTAGCCAGGGACATAATAGCCTTGATCTTCTCCGGATTAGCTTCAATGCCCCTGTTAGACACCAGAAAACCCCAGAACTTGCCGGCTGGCACACCAAAAGCACACTTAGCTGGATTAAGCATCATCTTATAAACCCTCAGATTATCAAAAGTTTCCTGCAAGTCAACTATGAGTGTCTCTGCTTTCCTGTATTTCACCATGATATCATCCACATAAGCATGAACATTGCACCCAATCTAATTATGAAGGCAATTCTGCACACACTGCTGATAAGTCGCCTAAGCACTCTTGAGCCCAAAAGGCATAGAAACATAGCAGAAGGCTCCATAAGGAGTTATAAAAGCCGTCTTCTCCTGGTCGTTAACTGCCATTTTGATCTGATGGTAACCCAAATAAGCATCCAGAAAACTCAAACGCTCACAAACCGCCGTAGCATCAATGATTTGATCGATACGAGGGAGGGCAAAGGGATCAGCTGGGCAAGCCTTGTTCAAATATGTGTAGTCCACACACATACGCCAAGTGTCGGTCTTCTTAAGTACCAGCACCGGGTTAGCCAACCACTCCGGGTGAAAGACCTCCACAATAAACCCTGCTGCCAATAGCTGGGCTATCTCTTCACCAATGGCCTTGCGTCTCTCTTCATTAAAGCAGCAAAGAAACTATTTGACCGGTTTAAACTCGGGATCAATATTAAGAGTGTGCTCAGCGAGTTCCCTCGGCACACCTGGCATGTCAGAAGGTTTCCATGCAAAGATGTCCCCGTTCTCACGGATGAACTCGATGAGCGCGCTTTCCTATTTCGGATCCAAGTTAACACTGATGCTAAACTGCTTGGATGAATCGCCAGGAACAAAATCAACCAACTTGGTCTCCTCAGCCGATTTAAACTTCAAAGCCGGATCATGTTCTGTAGTGGGTTTCTTCAGAGAAGTCATATCCGGCGGATCAACATTGTCTTTATAGAATTTTAACTCCTCTGTTGCACAAACTGACTCAGCATAAGCCGCATCACCTTCTTCGCATTCCAAAGCAATCTTGCTGCTACCATGAACTATGATGGTCCCCTTATGACCAGACATCTTGAGCTGCAGATAAACATAACACGGCCTTGCAATGAACTTAGCATAAACCGGCCGTCCCAACATGGCATGATACGGACTTCTGAGTTTGACCACTTCAAAGGTCAATGTCTCGGACCTTGAATCATGATCATCTCCAAAAACCACCTCCAGAGCTATCTTACTGACCGGGTAGGCCGATTTACCAGGTACCACACCGTGAAAAACGGTTTTCGACGGTTTAAGATTCTTATCTGTTTACCCCATACGCCGGAAGGTTTCATAATACAAGATGTTGATACTGCTCCCTCCATCCATGAGCACTTTGGTGAACTTATAACCTCCAACTGTGGAGCGACCACTAACACCAGATGCCCCGGATTATCAATCCGGGGCGGATGATCTTCTCGACTCCACACAATAGGATGCTCAGACCAGCACAGATAACGGGGCACTGCCAGTTCAACGAAGTTCACTGCCTCTTATGGAGTTTCTGATCGCGTTTGCACAGACTAGTAGTGAAAACATGATACTGTCCACCATTTAACTGCTTTGGGTTACTCTGATAATCTGACTACTGCTGTTGCTGATTCCCCTGTTGATTATAACAACCTTGGTTGCCCTGATTGCCTTGATTACCCTGTCCACCTTGGTTACCCTGAAAACCTGAACCGGAATTACCTCCACCATAACCCGGTCCATGAAACTCGGGTCATGAACCACCGGACGGTCCATGATCATACCGGAAGAGATCTGAATTTTTGAATTCTCTCATAAAGAAGCAATCCTTCCATAGGTGCGTAGCCGGTTTATCTTGCGTCCCGTGCTTTGGGCAAGGGTGGTTCAACAGACGCTCCAGGTTCATGCCTGATCCTCCGCCCCATGGAGGCGGTTTACCCTTGTGGTGCTGATTATTGCCCTGCACATTGGTGTTAGCCACAAAGCCAGAATTAGTATCCGCCTTGCGCTTACCGTTATTGTCATGGCTCGCCTGGTTATGCTGCTGCCCTTTTGCGCCGATGTTCTTCTTTCCCTTCTCCGGCTCCTCATCATCAGACTCGGGATCCTTAGAATTATCAGAATCGGCATACTTAACCAAAGCTGCCATAAGCGTTCCCATGTCATTGTAGTGACACTTGAGCCGTCCCAACTTCAACTTCAATGGTTTAAACCGGCAATTGCCCTCCAATGTTATGATTGTCGGATTAGCATTGATGCGGTCCAATGAATGTAGAATTTCCGAAACCGGCACACCCAATGAGTCATTGATTCGCCTTCTCCTTGGACACAGGCAGCCAGATCCACGACTGACATGGGTTGCTTGCACGTGTCTTTGAAGTTTGCTATAAACCGGGCCTTCAACTCGTCCCATGAACCGATCGAATTAACCGACAGACTCTTTAACCAAGTGCGGGCCGTTCCGTCCAACATCATGGTGAAGTACTTTGCACACGCCGCTTCATCCACATCCAGCATCTCCATCACCATCTCATAACTCTCAACCCATGATCGGCGGTGTAATTAGGCACTTTACGCGGGCCCTTGAAATCCTTGGGTAACCACACATTACGCAGAGCTGGGGTGAGACAAGGTACCCCCCAAGAGCCGAAAGCCAATCCTCGTTCAACTGATGTTGTCGGTTGAACCGGAGCGGGTTGATGATTCGCATATTGTGCCGCCAACTACGCTGCTAACTCTGCCTCCCGTCGTGCTCTGCCATTGTTCACTACATCCCGAGCATTCATACCACCGCGCGATGGATTAGGCCCTCGAGGGGCGTCACGGTGCCGCACACTGCTTGACACAGCCGGTTCATCAATGTGCCTGCTGTAACTCTTGCTCGGACGAGGGGTTGAATGTATTCTGTCTCTGCTATATGAATAAGCCTGCTGCTGCACCATAGCGGTTTGAAGAAGATCCCTGGCCCATCGCGTTTCAACCGCCGACAGTGATTCGCCCTCCATCGGTATAGCTGCCAAAGGAGATGCCACAACAATCATGTTATCCAAAGGGCTAGAGAAGTGACCCGGCGGCATCGCAAGTATTGCGGCGGGTTATCTGTTCGTCGAGGCGGGTCCGTCACCCGTGGCTGACCCGGTGCTCCTGTCCCCGGTGCCTCGGTCCGGTTCACCGCTGCCGGATCACTTGGTCCAGCTCCTCGCGTATTGAAGAGATTCATTCCTTCGTAAACCAGCGGCAGACGAGACCGGTGCCTCCTCCTCAGTACTTCGTTTGATGTGTTCTGATCCAGCATGAGCCGGTAATTCTACGCCTGGATCTACTGTGACTGGGCATCTAAAGCGGCCCGTTCTTCAGCCATCCTGGTTTCCTCAGCCGCCAAGTCCTCCTTGGCCTGAGTGATCTGATCCCGCAGCTTTGTAACCTCTTATGCTGATCCTGAGTCTCCGGGCTAACTGCTGTGGTCAACAATGTCATCCAGGCATCTAATAAACCGGACAGAACTTGAGTCGGCCGGCGCGTAGGGCCTCCTGCCACGGCTGCCGATTCGGAAATCATTGCTGCTGCAGTTGAAGATTGCAATGTGGGCTGCGTACCGGCCATCAAGATTGCAACCTGGTTTGGCGGTTCAAAGGGGTCCGGAATACTGTCGCCATCAGAACAACCCCCAATCCGGCCATCTTGCAATTGGTATAGTGACTCGGTTTTGCCGGTAGATGACTCGCCATCTGAGTAGACGACCGTCTCACCATCAGACACCGGTTCAGATTCCACACCATGGATGAATCCAAAGAACGCATGCTTCATGGTAGGCTGAACCCGGGCTGGACTCGCACGCTGAGCCGTGTCGACGAGGTCGGTGGAGGTGTCCGGCTCAAGGCCCGGTTCACCGATCTTGCCGATGAAAACGTGAATTCTGCCAAAGGGAACCCGGTACCCGTACTCAATTGAGTCGGCCTCGGGGCCCCAGCCTGCGTCGTCGATGTAGAGCTTGCCGCGACGACTCTTGGTCATCCGGCCAACTGCGTATCCCTTGAGTCCTTCAAAGTTGCCCTTCAAGAACTCAAAATCATCATGCGATAGCCCCACGGTGGGCGCCAACTGTCGTGGAATTAACACGTCAGATGTCCTAGTGAGAGGAGTTAGTCGTGGAACCATCACAACAAGGTTAGCTAAAAGGGGTTAAACCGGACAAAGGACACAGAGAGTTTATACTGGTTCGGCCCCTTGCGGTGAAGGTAAAAGCCTACGATCCAGTTGTGGTGGAATTGATGGGGTCTCGATGAGCATGGAGCGAATCCGCTTTACCTACCTCTCGAGTTGTTGTTTTTTTGTCCCTGAACCGCCGTCGGGTCATCCCTTTATATACACAGGTTGACGCCCGGCGGTTTACAGAATACCGAGGCCGGCTCATATACGTGTCCGGCTTGGTTTCTACCTTTCCCTAACTTACAACACAAGTTATACATCTCATGGCGATTTATGAGTATGGGCCCTAATCCGCCCTTGGACCCTTGGCCTCTAAACTTCAATAGCACACCGCCATATTCCTTGTCTTCATGGGCTTCAATATGGATGAGCATAACCCGGCCCCTCCTGGACGGTTTATACTCAGTAGTTATATCCCCAACAGGGTGTGTTGTGCTGGACACCATTATTGTGACTCAAATATCTTTTGCCATGTTATATGACATAAATACCTATGGACCAACATGCCAGCTCTCCCTCTATCTCACTACAATACAATAAAGGGTGGGGCATACTTGATCCCAACAACGTTCTTATTTTCCTGTAAAATTATTCGCTTGGTTACTCCTGACAAGCGGGCCACACTTATTGTTGTGAGATAGAGAGAATCGAGATGTGGGTCGAGGATTATTTTTGTCATATAACGTGGTCAACGGGTTTTACGTGAAAATAACAATGTCTAACACTACTGCAGGATACCACTAACGCGACACTACGATCAGAGACCCTTCGATGAAACTGTGTGCGATGCAATAATCACAAATGATGGTGTAAAAAAACCTTCAAAAAATGTGCAAAACATTTGCAATGACGGATGCATCAAACACGGTTCAGATTTTTGTTGCGTGTGCGATTCAGGGCATACGGTTCGGTTCAATTAACTCTTTGCGATGAGGAGGAACAAAAGAAATGGGCTGCCAGATGAAGGCGTGTGCGATGTAGAGCATACGGTTCACCCGGATGAACTGTTTGTGATGAGGCGGAACAACAGAAACGGGCAGCCAAATGAAGGTGTTGCGATATACGTGATACAATTCACTCAGATGAACTGTTTGCGTTGAGCCAAGAGAACAGAAATTGTTCAACTTACCAATATGTGTGTGATACGCGGCAAACAGGTCTGTAATCAGAAATGTGTGGGAAGACCGATATCAACACATACAATTCCTATTAACAAGCCGTGTGTGTTATGAGCAAACAATTGCTAGTATACAATTATCAGTGATTGATGAAATCATCACCGACGGGTTCCATTGTTTAGTGTGTGTGCGATGTTGTCGGTGTTCTGGGAATGGGGGTCCCCAGATTTGCCTACCTGCAGCCTGCGGCTTGGCTCAAGCAGTGGCCCAGTACGGCCCGTCTTCATCAACCCAAGTTCAAGACCCTCGCGAGGGGCCAAGCCTCGCGGGGCGGATGACGCAAGGCTTCCTCAGGGGCGGCCTCACCAGGCAGGCTCGCGAGGAGGCGGAGAGATCAAGGCAAGGAGTACCTCGCGAGGTGCTCGTGACGCAAGCCATGATGATCGAGACCAGGCAGGCGCCAGCCCGCGCAGTGTCCTCATTTCTTCTTTGGCGCAAAGGGGGCAAGCGCATGCGCGGAGTACCGAGGCATCAAGCAAAGGTTACCATATCAGTGCAACGAGACCAAGACCATTAGGACAGCAGGACGGAGGTCGTCGTGGAGCCCAAGACGGCGTCATCGCCAGTGCCTTTGGCAGTCGAAGACCAACTTCAGTCAGGATAGCTTGTACTAGTTGTCCCCCCTTCAAAATAGCCGTTGTTGGCTCCCTTCCCGCTCAATATTTGGGAAGAGGACCAGGACCCCTATAAATAGATATAGCCACAACAGTAGAAGCGATCGAGATCTCACCTAGAGCCAACAGAGATGGAGCCATTCCTCTCCAAGCACACCATCACAAGAGCACCCCTCGCGAGGCTGTTCTTCCTTTGTACTATTCATCATCAGCCCAGAGGCAATCCACCACACCACACACTGGATTAGGATATTACACCACAATGGTGGCCTGAACCAGTATAAACCTTGTGTCCCTTGTGTTGTTCATCGTGTAGCTTAGATTCACGACGAGGCTTTGGGGCGTCGATCGGTAGGGAGAAGATCTTCGTGCGCACTCAAGAGTTCAAACCATAAGGGTTTTACCGAAACCCGATATCCGACATTTGGCGCGCCAGGTAGGGGTGCGCCGGAATCTTCTTTCCATGGTTCTGCGTCCCATCGTTTCGTCGCATCCATGGGGGACGCTCGCCGAGCTCGCGCCGAGCGTCGGGCTGCTCTCGCTGCCCGCGTCGCCCAGACGGCTCCTGTCGGTGGGCCTCCTCGTCGTTCCCCGTCGCATGCCGCCAACGCCACCACCGGCCCGGTGGGGGATGATCAGCAAGCATCATCGCTACATCCATCGGTGCACGCGGGAAGGCCGCACCGCCACCCCGTTGCTGACTCCAGTTGGTTCGTCGTCTCACGCTCGTCGCGCTCCCACGGATGCGCAGGCTACATTGCTCCTAGCACGTGAGCTCCTGCACTACCGCCCTGTCGACGACCTCTGCGAGGAGTGGCTCGCTCGCATCATCGAGATCGTCAGCTCCGCAGGGGGCTCTCCTGCGCTGTCCCTTTCGCTGCCTCGCCCTCCGTCTTGCGTGGGCGATGCAGCCTAGGAGGTGCCTCCGCCACCTCCTCACCAATAAGGCGCCCTGGCTCCAAGGCGTGCGGCCCCTAGACGAGACCCGCCGCGTCCAGCGCCCGCGCGACAAGAAAGGAGCTGCCAAGAGATCCCTCAGCCTCAAGAAGGCGCTCGCGTGCTCCCTGCTCTAGCACGTCAAGACCGCATCCCTGCGCCAGCATGTGAAGACCCCGCGCTGCCCCTGGCGGCGGCGCGAGGGAATCTCCAAGAGCAAGCCCCGCGTCTGCAAAGGGCTCCGATGGCCACTGCAGGCTGCCGCGCCTTCACCACCGAGCTACACAGTGTCGCCTGGCTGGGCAAGTTCAAGCCGGATCTGCCTCCTTGCTACGACGACACCGCCGACCCCGCGGAGTTCCTGCAGCTCTACGAACTGGGCATCGAGGTGGCCAATGGAGACGAAAAGGTTATGGCGAACTGGTTTCCCATGGCGCTCAAGGATGGTCCCCGCACCTGGCTCTTGAACCTGCCTCCCAGCTCGATCTCGTCTTGGGACGAGATGCACAGCCGCTTCATCGCCAACTTCCAGGGCACTCAGAACCGTCCTCCGGTCATGGGTGACCTGCACCGCATCAAGCAGCAGCCAGGAGAGACCTTGCAGAAGTACATCCTGCGCTTCAACAGTGCTCACCTCAAGATTCCCAAGGTGACTGAGGAGGCCATCATCTCAGTGTTCTCTGATAGCGTCCGCGATGTCAAGATGAAGGAGGAGCTGGCTATCCACGAGGATCTTTGCACATCTGTGGAGCTGTTCAACCTGGCGACCAAGTGCGCAAGGGCTGAGGAGGGGCGCCTCTCCCTTCTTGAGCTTCTAGTTGCCGACCGAGAAGAGAAGAAAGCCAAGGCCAAGGACGTGAAGCGCAAAGGAGCAGCTGTGCTCGTAGCAGAACCAGACACGAAGCGCGGCAGGGACCAGCCGGAGTCGTCCAAGGGAAACCGATAATGCGCCTACCACAACCTCTACACCCACAACACCAACGAATGCTAGCAGCTCAGAGCCGTTCGAGAAGGACGCATCGGTCGACGCCCCGAGCGCAATGACCGGGGTTACCGCCAAGGAGGAGGAAGAGGTGGAGGAGGATGGGACGACCGAGGCCCTTGCCAGGAGTGGCGTGACCGTCCTCGCGAGGATCGCTAGCAGGACCAGCCTCGCGAGGGGGCTTGGAGGGATCAACCTCACGAGGATCGCCCACAGGGCAACGCAGGCCTTCCTCCTTTACCGTCACTGCCAAGAAGGAATGATGACCACCACCAGGATGAGGGGGCTGGGGGCTTCCAGGAGCCGCGTGTTATCGCTTGCATCTTGGGCGTCGCCCAGGCCCCAGCATCTCAGCGCATCTTCAAGCAGTTTGCTCGCGAGGTTAATGCAGTCCTCCCCAAGCTCGAGGCCATTTGCCCTCTCAAGTGGTCCATGTGTGCCATCACGTTCAGCTCAGTGGATCAGCCCAAGTGTGCGGCTAAAACTGGCGTCCTCCCAATGCTTTGTTCCCCAGTCATCAGCAATGTGCAAGTTACCAGGACCCTCATCGATGGCGGCGCCGGACTCAATGTTCTGTCCGTTGAGACGTTCAACAATCTCCAAGTGCCATATGATCAACTTCAGCCAACCAAGCCTTTCTCAGCAGTCACTAACGGCTCCACCACTCTGATAGGGCATGATAGAGGCGGGGTGTCCCGATCTTTCGATAATATGATAGCTATCGATTTGGTGGAGACGACTTTGACGATCCGACTACAACCGTGCACGACGTTGCGCCTTAGCAATCGATAAACCAACTCCGAGAGGTTATTGACCACGCCGGAGCACAATCAACCTGACCACGAAGGTCTATTCCTGCAAGCAATCGAAGAATAAGCAAGAATATGATAAAAGCAATCTGAATATTGCGAGTATATATGAAGTATTGATAAAGGTGGGGATCTATAAGCGGTCTTGGTCTGGTCGTTGGACACAAACGAAGTACACGAAGTTGCAATGGCTAACTTTGAACTAAACAAATCCCAAGGGAAAAGCTACTAGATGGATCTACTTATATAGGAGCGAGGGGTGGCGGCCAAGGAGGTGGGAGGACGTCCCGAGGCAGCCTAAAACTAACCCTAGGTCATACAAGGCCAATGGGCCCAAGTGGAGGTGACGTAACACCTTTGGACTTGTAGTTTAACTCGGATTCTGGTGCAGCGTCATATTGTTTCGTCCATAACTCAATGCTCCGGACGGATTTTAAGGTGATTCCAATTGGGTTGGAAAGAGCATGAAATCTACTTTCCAACAAAAAAGAATCACCCAATTCGGAGTTTGTATGAAAAATTTGTTGGCGTTTTGAGTTAGGTATGTCTGTGCAGTCCCAATCTGAATCCAGAACGTGAGAGACTTGGACTCTATCTTCTCTTGGCCCAAAAGTGACGTGAGAGGACTTGTTGAACGGCACATAAACTTCTACTTTTCCCTTATCTTCATATGTGGATTGTACAAATGTCCCATACACCTGCAATTAGACAAAACACAAAAGTGTGTGAAGTATTTTTGTTCTGGATAACATAAATAGATTATTGAATAGTTTGCACTAGAAATCACCTGACAAATATGCATGTATGCAATATTTTTGTTCTTATCCAAGGTAGTCATGTCCTCATCATCCTCCCCTTCTTGAAAACAAAGCCGTCCTCGGCGTTGCTTAAATTGAAATATGGCTAACAGAACAGACAAGGTGTACATGTTGTTTATGTATATGTCATCCATTTTTACTTCCCTTGATTTTTGCACATATGACATATGTATATGTGAGGAACCTTCATAGATTGTAAAATATAAAGCCAAAATATTATCATAAGTAGAATGCATGAAAATATTCCAACTCAGTATTCACATATAAGTGAAGCTCTTATTCATATCAAAAGATTGGCAATATTCATCATTAAACCATCTCAACATTGGTGAATAAACCTTACGTGCATCAAATTTACATGCTACAACATGCTTAAATAAGAGAACATGCAATAAGTCATTTGACATAGAATGATCACCAAGATTAGAGGTCATATCAAAATGATTAAACATTGTCACAATTATTTTAAAATGTATTTGATCCAAATCTGATTTTTTCCTGATTCACATGGTTCTTTGACATCAATAGTTAATTCAATGGGCGCACTCAAAATTGTTGGTATTTCAGTTGTTTGATCACATGATGCATTCATGATAGTAACATGATTCTTTAAACTAGGTGGCGTGCTCAAATCAACAGGTAACTCAACACATGATGTATTTAAGTTAATTAGGCATGCATCATTCTCATGTGAAATTATATCATCAATACCTTTACTGTTACCTTGTCGCAAAGATGTAACTGATGTAGGAATGGACAATGGTAATATACCATACACTTGAGATGATGTCGCACTCACAATCTGAGGTGTGGCTTCTCTAGAAGGTTCAATGATGGAGGAATCAACCGATGGTAGTGAGCATGAATTGGAATAGTAATTGTTGTAGTCACCCAATGCATCCTCCTGTAACTGTCTCTCAAAGGTACAAGCACGAACATACATACCAGTAATGCAACGAGGAATATACTGAAATCTTGCCTGAATATCATGGTTCAAACCAACAAAAAATCTATTCATTGTATCATCCTTAGATTCTTCCATGTCACAATGATGCATATAAGATTTGAACTCTTTGTTGTAAGCATGAACAATGTCGTTGCCTTGTTTAAATTGTTCAAATTTGTGAAGCAATTCACGACGATAGTAAGGAGGGAAAAATTGTTGTCTCATTACATCTTTCAAATCTTTCCAAGTTGTGGGTTGGTTATCACTGTTTTTCTTACAATGCACACTCCACCAAACAGAAGCAAAACCAGTAAATGCTCTAGTGGTAGCTCGTACTCGCTCAAGTTCAGAAAAGTCATGGTGACTAAAAACTTATTCAACTTCAAGCTCCCTAGCAAGATAAATAGCAGGATTAAATCTACCCTCAAATGACGGTAAAGAGATAACCTGACCATGTGCTTGTGTGTGTTGTCCCAACTCTTGTGATGGTGGAGATGTGTCCGTCATCCAAGAACTTCTATCTCCAGAACCTGTCATGATTAGTAGAAACAAGAAACAAAATTCGAGAATAATGTTCCTATGAACTACTAGGATGTGGTGGTAGAACGGTCACAGTATAGCAAATATCAGTATCTTACAAGTTCTTACCATGCAGCAGGTGGTGACAGGCAACCAGCGGTGTCAAGTAACTCTGAAGATTGTGTAAAGCGATTGCCAGTGGAATGTACGTATACACGGTGTAGAAATATGTGGAGCTGGGTTGGCTATATATGATAGCAAAAAAATTAGCAATAATCAATTCAAAGATGCAATGTTGAATAAACGCTCAACGACGGTACTGTGTTGGTCCTAGGCTAGATCGGACTAGAGATGCGAGCTTAGAACACTAATGAGGTCACGGCATAGCACAACTAGCATCAATGAAGGATACTAAGTAGCTCTGGACAGCAAGATATAAGTGAAGATCACAACGGCAGTGAAGATAATGATGAAAAACAACTCCCAAGCAGGATATACAACAACTCTCTCTCCAACTTTCCTCTTGAAAAGTTTGAGCCAATTTTCTGATTAATTTTTTCAAAGAATTCTACTAACTCAAGCTTTCCAATGCAAAAAGAATCACTCAATTCCGAAGTGATATGAGGAGTCAAAGAATTCTAAAGATGGCCTGAACAATTGGAACAAGCTATGTTCACGAACTTCGGAGGGCAAAAAGACCTATTTAGAAGCCGATTTTGAGGTGTCAAATATTCAAATAGCTTTTGCAACTATTTAGATGCGGCGTGTCGCTAGCTTTAATGTGAGTACTCACGGAGCCAAAACGGACTTCGTATGAGGAAGATACACCTATTTTACTGAACAGTGCGCAAAACAGATTCCAATCCGAATTCAGGTACGGGATTGATTCTAGATAGATCTGAATTTTTTTTCTTCTCTCTTTTTTTTCTCACACTTTTTTCTTTTTCTTATCTCTTTTTATTTTTCTTCTTTCCCTTTTTTCTTTTTTTTTCTCTGTCTTTTTTCTCCCTCTTTCCAAGACAAACTAGATAAGATGCAGATTGGATCAGGCCAAGATGTGAATGACCTCAACTATGATTATGACAATGAATAGTGCGTAGCACGTGGTGGAAATTGATGGATGGGATGGTGGACAGTGGAAGGGATAATGATGCAGCAGCGGCGTGACTAATGTGAACAGAACTCGAAACTCTAAAGGAACTAGACACTAAGACCAGCAACTCGACACGACGATGCAACCGATAATTCAATAATGCAAACAATGAAAAGAAAATTGCAAAGACTTGGACTGGCTAGGAGAAAGGATGAATAGATCTAACTTTTTTTGTGGCTTTTTCTTGGACAATAGGTAAGAAAATAAATCGAATCTAGGGATAACTGGAAAATCTCACCGAGCAACCTGAAAACTGATACCACTTGATAGAGGCGGGGTGTCCCGATTTTTCGATGAGATGATAACTATCGATTTGGTGGAGACGACTTTGACGATCCGACTACAACCGTGCACGACGTTGCGCCTTAGCAATCGATAAACCAACTCTGAGAGGTTATTTACCATGCCGGAGCACAATCAACCTGACCACGAAGGTCTATTCCTGCAAGCAACCGAAGAACAAGCAAGAATATGATAAAAGCAATCTGAATATTGCGAGTATATATGAAGTATTGATAAATGTGGGGATCTGTAAGCGGTCTTGGTCTGGTCGTTGGACACAAACGAAGTACACGAAGTTGCAATGGCTAACTTTTAACTAAACAAATCCCAAGGGAAAAGCTACTAGATGGATCTACTTATATAGAAGCAAGGGGTGGCGGCCAAGGAGGTGGGAGGATGTCCCAAGGCAGCCTAAAACTAACCCTAGTGTCGGTGTCAAAACCGGCGGATCTTGGATAGGGGGTCCCGAACTGTGCATCTAGGCGGATGGTAACAGGAGACGAGGGACACGATGTTTTACCCAGGTTCGGGCCCTCTTGATGGAGGTAAAACCCTACGTCCTGCTTGATTGATATTGATATTGTGGATGTTTACAAGAGTGGATCTACCACGAGATCAAGGAGGCTAAACCCTAGAAGCTAGCCTATGGTATGATTGTAATGGTTGTTGTTGTGTCCTACGGACTAGAGCCATCCGGTTTATATAGACACCGGAGAGGGCTAGGGTTACATAGAGTCGGTTAGAATGGTAGGAGATCTACATATCCGTATCGCCAAGCTTGCCTTCCACGCCAAGGAAAGTCCCATCCGGACACGGGACGAAGTCTTCAATCTTGTATCTTCATAGTCTTGGAGTCCGGTCGATGATGATAGTCCGGCCGATGATAGTTCGGCCGATGATGGTAGTCCGGCTATCCGGACACCCCCTAATCCGGGACTCCCTCAGTAGCCCCCGAACCAGGCTTCAATGACGATAAGTCCAGCATGTGTGTAGTCTTCGGCGTTGCAAGGCGGGTTCTCCTTCAAGTTCTACGTACCTGCCGAACAGTGTCCGGCTTCCTCATCAATGTTGCGCGTCTTGGCTTCCACGCCCAATAATGGCCTTCTTCCACGCGTCGCGCGAATGTGAAAAGCCAGGGTGTCTTTTATGTTTTACCCCCTAGTTGTGCGAATAATCTGCCTATAAGGGAGGCAAGAATCCAGATCCAAATCACCATCTTCCTCCCGCAAATACTCATCGGAGCGCTTTCGACCAAGAATCCATTCCATCATGGACCGTCAACGCGGCTCCTCTTCTCGCGCTCCCAGCCCTTTGCCAGGAGATTGGAGGAGATGCTCTGTTCCGCACAACGAGCTGGTGAAGCTCCAAGCGGGGGGATATCTCCCTCCGGCCTTCATGGTTCCGGTTCGAGCCGGGCTGGCCACCTACAAAGGTGGGAAGCAAGCGGAGGTTACCCCAAATCCCAACAAAGGGGAGCGGGTATGCTTCGTCCCCTATCTGATAAGGGGGCTCGGATTTCCTGTACATCCATTCCTCCGCGGGCTCCTGGAGTTCTACGGACTCCAGCTTCATCACCTCACGCCCGCCTCAATCCTGCATATTGCGGGTTACGTAGCTCTTTGCGAGCTATTCCTGGGCGTCGAGCCCCACTTCGCGCTGTGGAAGAGGTTGTTCTGCCTTGTACCCCGCTCTCACGAGGGGTCCATATATCAAGTGGGCGGCGCCGAAATATGGCGCATTGCCGGGACCGGATATCCATCCGGAACCCCTAAGAAGGCGTCCGAAGACTGGCCTTCGGAATGGTTTTATATAGAAGACGCTCCGCTGCCGGACCCTGTTCGGATCGGCCTCCCGGAGTTCAGCAATGCTCCTCTGAAGAAACGCCTTAGTTGGCGTCCGCGGAGCCCCCAACTGGAGGAAGACAAGAGCGTCCATTATTTGATGGGCCGAATAAGGTTACTGGCCCATGCCGGGTTGACCATGATTGGAGTCATGGCAACATGCATTATGCGGGGGGTGCAGCCACTACAATACAGGGGCCACCCCATGTGGGATTTCAACGGGGAGGACGATGCCACCCGTCATGGCCGCAAAGGGCCGGATTCGGTCGAAGATCTGGTGACGATCCTGTCCGGCCTGTATAAGGGGGAGAAGGAGGATTTCCTTCGGACGAACCCGTTAAATGGGTTCTCCATGAATAATCCCCGGCCTTGGGTAAGCGAACACTCTGCGTGCCCGACCCATGCTTTTTGAAACTTAAGTTTCTTATATTGTGTTCTTCTTTCGACGCAGGAGCTGCGCCGGATCGTGGAGGACATGCTAAGTCCAGCTCCGCAACCCGAGGATCCAGAGAGATCCCGGGATCCGGCCTCCGAAGAGGATCCGGACATAATGGTGGAGCTAATCGACGGGGTGTTCCACCAGCTCAGCATGGACAATGCTTTAGTCGCCATCACGGCCGACTATCCCGGACTATATCCGGCTTCCCAGGTGATTGCGACCGAAGTCCTGACACCGTCATTCCTTCCTTGCTTATTTCTGACCACCGTATACGATGGCGCTGTGCAGGAGGCGCCCCTAGGGCGAGAAGCCGAGCCCGCGGTGGCTGGCCAACAAAGGCCAGTCCGGACCAGTAGGCGGAAGAGGAGCGCGGCGCGGACTGAAACGTCGCCGCAAAGGTGTAGCTCACAATTCATTATTTAGAGCAACGTTCCTAGGAAGCGTTTGAGTGCTCATGACTTTTGTAGGGAAAAAAGCGTCCGCCGGACTGCGGGCGTGGAGGTTGCCAATCCAACCTCTACCAGCCAGGCTCCAGCACCTGGTCTGGAGGGGGAGGCGAGCGCAAGGCGCGAGCCGGACGTTCCTCCGACGGAGGATGCCGACAGACTGTCCGCCACCAAGTCTGAGGTGGAGAGTGCCCTGAATCACAGGCGCCGCCGGACAGTATTTCGTGACGCGTGCTTCTCCCCCGAGGCGTTGAATGCCTTTAACGCGGGGGACGCGCACCTTCGTGCTGCTCAAGATGGTTTTACCAGAGCCACGGAGCAGTATGTAAAAGACATACGGGTAAGAGAATTTAATAGTTGTATATGCCAGTAGCCCCCGAGACTTAAAGTAGTTATATTAACTGATTTAAGGATCATATGAAACGTAGGATCTTACCGAGAAGAATACCCAACTGTCTCAGGAGCTGCAAGAGTGCAAGGCCCAACTTGAGGCCGCACTCTCTGGCGCAGGAGGAAACACAGGGACCTCTCCTGGTAACGCATTATTTTAGAAAGATAAGTAGCGTTTGGCCTTTGCGCAAGTCTAAAAAATGACGTTGCAGGTGCTGCCGGACAAGATCCGGACAGGCAAGAACTTCTGCGCCAACTAAAGGCCGGCGAGAGGGTGCTGCATAAGGTGCAGCATGAAAGGAACAAGCTCCAGGATGCCCATGCCCAGCTTGGAGAAGAGCTGAAAGGCGTTCGGGCCGAGCTGTCGGGCTCCGTTAAGGAGAATCAGCGGCTTCGTCGCGGCATCTATAGTAAGTGCTTGAGCGAACTCCTTTGAAAAGAAGAGTTCGGCGAGGAAGTCAATTTGACAGAATATGTCTGCAGGTATGCTCACAGGTCGCCCTGCGGAGGAGATGCCCGTATCAACGGGTGATCAACTTCCCGAATTGTTGCAACTGATCGAACGAGTTCGGCAGGCAATGAGCGGCGTCATCCAGGCTTTATGGCCAGCCTTCTCCTTACCCGAGGGTCTTGGGGAGCTTGCGGAGAAGCTTCAGGGAGTGCGGCAGCGCTTCCATTTATGGAAGATTTCGGCCTGCCGCCAAGGTGCCAGGGAGGCCTGGGCCATGGTAAAGACGCGGTACAAGAAGGCGGATCCCAACCACATGGCCGAAGTCGGACCTGTGGGGCCCGATGGGAAGGAGATCCCTGTGAGTTTAGTATACGGCCAAGTAGAGTTGGCCGCTAAATTTTCCCAACAGGACTGTAAATTAGACAACCTGTTAGACGGGATTGAGGAAGAATACAATCAGTCGATTTGACAATGTATTATAAAATGACATATAAAATGCCTTCTAGCCGGATTGTAGATCGTTTGTCTTTGCCGACCTTTTCGCTTCGACCTCGGGACCCTAGAGTCCGGAGTGTGTCCGAATACCTTCTCGGTTATGAAACAACCGGGGTATGCATGGAGACCAGGCGTAGGGGTCATTAGTGCTTTATCAGACAAGTGCCCAACTAGTTATGTTATATTACATGGGTAGTAAGAAACATCTTCCAGGGAGAATAGTTCCGTTAAGGGTTCCTTTCCTTTGGGGGTGGCATGCCCTAAAGTGCATGTCCGGACTGCAAAAAAAGCAGAAAAACATCTGGGGGCAGATAAATAAATAGATAAAAGATCATCTTTTAAGTCACCGACCGAATATTCCCTTAAGAACGCTAGCTTTCGGCTTCACCCAGTCTGAGGTACACATCCGGCTGACCCGGCAGTAACAATCGCAGAGGTGCTCCCTTTACCTCCTAGCCGAACAATCGGGAATGTAGGGGTAAGCACAGGAGCCAGGCAACCCAGCTTGGCCAAAACTTAAGTCATATCGATGCATATAATGGTGAATAAAAGGTACATGTGGAGGCTTGACACATGTGCTGGGCATGAAGCCCTTATAATTAAGCTTCTGGTAAAGAAGCCCCCAGGTATAATGAGTGCGGATAGCACATCAGTTGCACACGAACGTTGCGCAAGTGGGCCCTTTAAGGCTTGGATGAATAGGGTTGAGAAGAAAAAGATAAACAAAAGGCAGCTGAAGTAAAAAAATTTGGATGGGGGAAAGGGACGAACTCTTAGTCCGGCGCTAGGCATAGAATCTTCGGAGGCGGGCTGCGTTCCATGGGTTCGGCTCGAGTCGGTTATCCGATGCATTTCGTAGACGGTACGCTCCGCCGGTCAGGACTTGATCGATGATGAAGGGGCCCTCCCATTTGGGCTTGAGCTTGTCCTTTTTCTTGTCCGGCAGGCGTAGAACCAGTTCGCCAACGTTGTAAGTCTTGGCCCGTACTTCTCTGCTTTGGTATCTTCGAGCCTGCTGCTGATAGAATGCGGAACGAGCCTTGGCAACATCGCGTTCTTCCTCCAATGCGTCCAAGCTGTCCTGCCGATCCAACTCGGCTTCTCTTTCCTCGTACATGCGCACTCGAGGTGAGTCATGAATTATGTCGCAGGGCAAAACTGCTTCTGCGACGTATACCATAAAAAATGGTGTGAATCCGGTAGTACGGTTAGGCGTTGTCCGCAGCCCCCAGAGTACGGAGTCGAGCTCCTCTACCCAGTGCGTGTTAGATTTCGTAAGGGACCGCACTAGTCTGGGTTTGATGCCGCTCATTATTAGACCATTTTCTCGTTCCACTTGACCGTTGGTTTGAGGATGATAGACTGAAGCGTAATTGAGCTTGATGCCCATATTTTTGCACCATGATTTAACCTCATCGGCCGTGAAGTTAGTGCCATTATCGGTGATGATGCTGTGGGGGACACCATAACGGTGTACTACCCCGGATATAAAGTCTATCACTGGTCCGGACTCTGCCGTTTTAACTGGCTTGGCCTCTATCCATTTGGTGAATTTATCCACCATGACCAATAGGTACCTTTGCTTGTGGGTTCCCCCTTTAAGTGGTCCAACCATGTCAAGCCCCCAGACCGCGAACAGCCAGGTAATGGGTATAGTTTTGAGGGCGGTGGGTGGCATATGGCTCTGATTAGCAAAGAGCTGACAACCGACGCATCTTTGTACTAAGTCCTGAGCATCTGCTCGGGCCGTCGGCCAATAAAATCCTGTACGGAATGCCTTTCCTACAAGGGCCCGAGCTGCGGCGTGGTGTCCTCCTAGTCCGGCATGAATTTCAGCCAGGAGGTTTCGCCCTTCCTCTTCGGAGATACACCTTTGAAGGACTCCGGTTGTGCTTTTCTTATAAAGTTCTCCCTCATAGACCTTGTAGGCTTTAGATCGCCAGATAATGCAGCGGGCCTCATTTTGGTCTTCGGGAAGCTCCTGCCTAAGCAAGTAGGCGAGGAATGGTTCTGTCCACGGGGCAATTACTGCCATTATGTCTTGGGCGGAAGGTGTTATGTCATCGGCTGAATCGCCGGTTGGTGCGGCTTGTTCCGGTTTGTTATTTCCGGACTCCTCTTCCCATAGTACGAATGGCTTGAAGAGCCGTTCCAGGAAGATGTTAGGAGGGACAGCGTCGCATTTTGCGCCGAAGCGTGCCAGTACGTCGGCTGCTTGGTTATTATCCCGGGCTACGTGATGGAATTCAAGTCATTCAAACCGGGCTGACATTTTTAGGACAGCGTTGCGATATGCTGCCATTTTCGGATCTTTGGCGTCAAAGTCTCCGTTTATTTGGGATATTGCGAGGTTTGAATCCCCGCGCACCTCTAGGCGTTGAATGCCCATGGAGATTGCCATCCGGAGACCATGTAAAAGGGCCTCGTATTCGGCTGCGTTGTTGGAGTCCGTGTACATTATCTGAAGTACGTATTGGACTGTGTCCCCGGTCGGGGACGTCAATACGATGCCAGCCCCCAATCCGGCTAACATTTTAGAGCCGTCAAAGTGCATAATCCAATTGGAGTATGCGCCGTACTCTTTAGGGAGTTCGGCTTCGGTCCATTCAGCGACAAAGTCAGCCAAAACTTGTGACTTTATAGCTCGCCGAGGTTTGTAAGTTATATCAAATGGTAACAGCTCAATGGCCCATTTTGCAATCCTGCCCGTCGCGTCGCGGTTGTTTATAATGTCGTTAAGTGGTACTTCAGAGGCCACTGTTATCGAACACTCTTGAAAGTAGTGTCGGAGCTTCCGGGATGCCATGAACACCGCGTATGCTATCTTCTGATAGTGCAGGTAACGGGACTTGCAGGGGGTTAACACAGTGGATACGTAGTATACTGGTTTTTGAAGAGGGAATTTATACCCTTCTGTCTCTCGTTCGACGACGAGTACCGCGCTTACAACTTGATGCGTTGCTGTGATGTATGACAACATTGGTTCGCCCAGGTTGGGCGCAGCCAGGACCGGATTTGTTGCCAATATGGCCTTTATTTCTTCGAGTCCGGCGGTGGAAGCATCCGTCCACTCGAAGTGTTCGGTGCGCCTAAGGAGGCGATAGAGGGGCAATGCCTTTTCTCCTAGACGGGAGATAAAGCGGCTTAGAGCCGCCACACATCCAGTCAATTTTTGTATTTGCTTGAGGTCTTTTGGGATATCTAGCTGTGACAGAGCTCGGATCTTGGTTGGGTTTGCTTCAATTCCTCTACCGGATACGATGAAGCCCAGCAGCTTTCCAGCTGGTACGCCGAAAACGCATTTTTCCGGATTCAGCTTGATGTCATATGCTCTGAGGTTGTCGAATGTGAGCCTCAAGTCGTCTACCAGAGTTTCAACGTGTTTAGTTTTGACGACTACGTCGTCTACGTATGCCTCTACTGTTTTGCCGATCTGGGTAGCCAGACATGTCTGAATCATGCGCTGATATGTTGCGCCGGCGTTTTTAAGTCCGAAGGGCATCATGTTGAAGCAGAATGGTCCATATGGAGTAATGAATGCCGTTGCGGCTTGATCCGCTTCTGCCATCTTGATTTGATGATAGCCGGAGTATGCGTCCAGGAAGCACAATGAATCGTGCCCTGTAGTGGCATCGATGATTTGGTCGATGCGGGGCAGGGGGAAGGGATCCTTTGGGCAGGCTTTGTTTAGGTCTTTGAAATCGACACATAGGCGCCAGGATTTGTCGTTCTTTGGTACCATTACCAGGTTTTCTAGCCAATCCGGATGTTTCATGTCTCTGATGAATCCGGCTTCCAATAGTTTGGCTAGCTCTTCTCCCATTACCTGTCTTTTGGGTTCGGAAAATTGTCGAAGAGCCTGTTTGACTGGCTTGAATCCTTTTAGGATGTTTAGGCTGTGTTCTGCCAATCTGCGTGGGATTCCGGGCATATCCGAGGGGTGCCAGGCAAAAATGTCCCAATTTTCCCGAAGGAATTCTCGCAGTGCGGCGTCTACATCAGGGTTCAATTGTGCCCCGATGGAGGCCGTCTTTGTCAGGTCCGTTGGGTGGACCTGGAATTTTAATATTTCATCTGCTGGTTTAAAGGAGGTGTACTTGGATCTCTTATCGAGTATCACATCGTCCCTATACACCGTAGAGCGCAGCGCCGTGAGTTCCTCTGCCGCTAGGGCTTCTGATAGTGCCTCTAAGGCTAATGTGGCTATCTTGTTTTCGGTGTGGAGTGCTATGTCCGGATCACTAACGAGAGTGATTATTCTGCCGGGCCCAGGCATTTTGAGCTTCATGTACCCGTAATGGGGTACGGCTTGAAAAATTGTGAATGCCTCTCGTCCTAATATAGCGTGATATCCGCTGTTGAACGGGGCCACTTGGAACGTGACTTCTTCGGATCTGTAATTGTCCGGCGAGCCGAATACCACATCGAGTGTGATTTTTCCTGTGCAGCGCGCCTCCCGGCTAGGGATTATTCCTCTAAAGGTTGTGCTGCTTCGCTCAATGCGGCTCCAGTCTATTTCCATTTTTTGAAGGGTTTCCTCGTAGATGAGGTTTAATCCGCTGCCGCCATCCATGAGGACTTCTGTAAGTCGAAAGCCGTCCACTATTGGACTAAGTACCAGTGCGGCTGGAGCTCGGGCTGTTCAGAATTTAGGTTCGTCGCTGGCGTTGAAGGTGATGGCTGTGTCGCTCCATGGATTGGTTGTTGCTACTTGGTAGACTTCGGCGAGGCTGCGGATTGTTCGTTTCCGCATATTATTTGATGCGAAAGTCTCGAAGACTGTTGATACCGTACTGATGTTGTTGGAGTGGTTTCCCGGGGCTAGAAGCTCCTCTCCACTTTTGGCCACCTGCCGTAATATCCAACATGCTCGAAGGCTATGTGTTGGGACGGCGCCTTCTGTACT
Source organism: Triticum aestivum (assembly GCF_018294505.1). Classification (NCBI taxonomy): domain Eukaryota; kingdom Viridiplantae; phylum Streptophyta; class Magnoliopsida; order Poales; family Poaceae; genus Triticum; species Triticum aestivum. The sequence continues at coordinate 336,257,905 of NC_057810.1, forward strand.
GTGAATTTTACAGGGTCCGCTAAGCCATCCCTCCAGTACGGTTCCGTGCCCTTTATGGGGTTTTTGCTTTTTGGTTTTTGTATCTGGTGCCTGAGTGTAATGCACCCTTTTGTTGCGGACTAGGGTTGTATTCGGGGCCGGATTGTCCCAAAAATTATTTTCGGTTGTCCGGAAACTCTCCATCGCACAGTACTTTCGTACTATGGACGCCAGGTCGGCGAAGCGTGTAATTTCACGACGGCTGACGGCATTCAAGATTCCCTCGTCCATGCAATTATTGCAAAAAATTGAGATTGCGTTTTCCTCTCGGCAGTCCTTTATCCTGTCCATAACCAGGAGGAATCTGGCCCAGTAGTGATGTACTGTCTTAGCGGGCTCTTGCCAGATTAGAGATAGATCGCATATGTCTGGGCGGGTGGGTGGAATTAAGTCCAGAACCCTACCCATCTCAAGGCTCGAGGGCTGAGGAGTTTCCAAATTTGGAAGCTTGGATTGCTGGACGTTGTCCAACGAGTCTGGTCCGATGCCTGACTTTAAGTTCAGTGCTTGGTCAAAGTCCGTCCCTCCGCGGGAATCCGGCATGGGGGGTTCGGGAGCCCGGACATGACTAGTTTACAATACAGGAGAAGAGTCGCCGCATTGTTCCTCTACCACTGCAACGTGGTGGGTGACCTGGGGAGAGTTAATCTCTCTCAGATCGGTTTTAAGCCCAATCTGATTGTAGTCTGTAGCGACTCCCAGGGCGGCGATGCGATCCAAGAGCTCGTTTACGGACGAGAGCTCTATTGGATCCAGCCGCTCGGCGAATTCCGAGCTGACGCAAAGATTGCTTTTGACGACTTGAGAGGTCATTGTCGAAGCGGTGGCCGGACAGGCGGTCATAAGAAAACCACCTAGCCGGATAGTTTGCCCGGCGGCCAAGGCTCCTTTGGTGAAAATACCGTCCTTGAAGACGGGAGGAGGCATCCTTCCTATCGGTGACGGCACAGAGGAACTCTCAATGAAAGCACCAATGTCGGTGTCAAAACCGGCGGATCTCGGGTAGGGGGTCCCGAACTGTGCGTCTAGGCGGATGGTAACAGGAGACGAGGGACACGATGTTTTACCCAGGTTCGGGCCCTCTTGATGGAGGTAAAACCCTACGTCCTGCTTGATTGATATTGATATTGTGGATGTTTACAAGAGTGGATCTACCACGAGATCAAGGAGGCTAAACCCTAGAAGCTAGCCTATGGTATGATTGTAATGGTTGTTGTTGTGTCCTACGGACTAGAGGCATCCGGTTTATATAGACACCGGAGAGGGCTAGGGTTACATAGAGTCGGTTACAATGGTAGGAGATCTACATATCCGTATCACCAAGCTTGCCTTCCACGCCAAGGAAAGTCCCATCCGGACACGGGACGAAGTGTTCAATCTTGTATCTTCATAGTCTTGGAGTCCGGTCGATGATGATAGTCCGGCCGATGATAGTTCGGCCGATGATGGTAGTCCGGCTATCCGGACACCCCCTAAACCAGGACTCCCTCACCTAGGTTGTAGAAGGCCAATGGGCCCAAGTGGAGGTGACGTAACACCTTTGGACTTGTAGTTTGACTCGGATTCTTGTGCAGTGTCAGATTGTTTCGTCCATAACTCAATGCTCCAGACGGATTTTAAGGTGATTCCAATTGGGTTGGAAAGAGCATGAAATCTACTTTCCAACAAAAAAAGAATCACCCAATTTGGAGTTTGTATGAAAAAGTTGTTGGCGTTTTGAGTCAGGTATGTCTGTGCAGTCCGAATCTAAATCCAGAACGTGAGAGACTTGGACTATATCTTCTCTTGGCCCAAAAGTGACGTGAGAGGACTTTTTGAACAGCGCATAAACTTATCCTTTTCCCTTATCTTCATATGTGGATTGTACAAATGTCCCATACACCTGCAATTAGACAAAACACAAAAGTGTGTGAAGTATTTTTGTTCTGGATAACATAAATAGATTATTGAATAGTTTGCACTAGAAATCACCTGACAAATATGCATGTATGCAATATTTTTGGTCTTATCCAAGGTAGTCATGTCCTCATCAGGGCAAGTTCACCTCGCTGTCACCTTCGGACGGTGCAAGAACTATCGTACCGAGCTCATCAACTTCGACATTGCCCACATTCGCCTGCCATATAATGGCATACTCGGGTATCCAGTCGTGGCCAAGTTCATGGCAGTAACCCACCATGGTTACAATGCCCTCAAGATGCTGGGAAGCATGCCTTCCAAGCTGCATCAGTCGAGGACCCAGACAGCAGGAGCGAGAACCCTCCCGAGGTAGTTCCCAAGAAGAAGAAGACTTCACCCAGCTCAAGGCCTTAGGGGGGTGGCATCTTCGGAGGCGCCATGTCAGGACCTGGGCCCGTGCAACGGGCGCCTCCCTCCGTCACATAGGAAGGCGCGCCCGGCGCCCTCCTCGGGCAAGGCTCGAGGGCTCTCTCCTGGAGGGCCTCAGACTTTGCCAAGATCACGAGGGAGGCACTCGGGCACCATCTGGAGGCGTGCTTCACGGCATGTTTCCCTCAGGAAGCCATGGGGCAAGGAGGGCCCAACCCTCACGAATTCATCACCAAGACCACTTAGGAGCTGCAGGAATCAAGAGTCATACGCGGCGATCGCCGCCTTACTTGCGTAGCACCCCATCCAGGCGAGGATGGTGGGCTGCGCATCTGCCTCGACTACCCAGGGCTCAGCCGAGTTGCGTCTCATGACTGCTACTGGCCTTCGCGCATGGGATGCTGTGAGGGTCCGCTACGCAGCTATGTTCGCATGCCTTTCGGCCTGCTGAACGCGGCTGCTGCTCACCAGCGTCTTCTGCGGAGCATTCTGGCAGCTCAGGAGGCCAGGCACCACACGGTCCTGGCAGAGATGGAGATGGTCCTCGAGGAACCGCTCGGACCCCCATAGCCTCCTGAGGCCCAGGGCTCCGGTGGATCGTGAGGATTGGCCTCTTCATGGCGCATCGTCAGCTACTCCAACACCCGCTCTACAATGGTATCTGGTGACATCTTTCGAGTTCATTTCAGCTGGGAGCGCCCTTAGGGCTGCATTATTTCCAGGTCGTGTGGGTCTGTCCTTGCGGCATGTACCCCTTTTGCTTATGTCTTTAGTTTACCTTGATAGGGGCGCCCCTCGGGCTGCATCATCCCCAAGCCGCTCGGGCCTGACCCAGTGGCATGTATCCTTGCTGCAGTTACCTAAGCTAATTTGCCTTTCATGCTTAACCTGCCTATGATTATCATCTCCCGCCTACCATGGGACTTTTTCTCCCTCATGCAAATCGCTTGCACGTTAAAAGGGGGGCGCCTGAGAATCGCGACTCAGGAGCTCTTACTGGCTGCCGTCACCCCCTGGCCTTGTCCATGGCATCGCGACCTGACATACCAGCGGCGGTTGAGCTCGCTCGAGGGCTGGGACCTGAGGACGTAGAGCATTTGTATCTAACGACCCCGCAGGAACACTCAGCCGCCCAAGGCTCAAGATCAGGCGCAACCTGCCTTGAGGTAGGGCCTCGTGAGTCCCGTGCTGGCTCACGGGTGCCCAGATACACCTCGTCTGGCCCTACCGTGCTAGCCATGTGTCAAGGCAGGGCTGTACACGCCTCGAGAGCTCCACCCGGAGGGGGCCCCCCTCCCACGTACCAGTGGAAGCACCATGCTCCGCGCTGGCTGAAAACACTGCCAAGAAGCGATTATGCCCGTACACGTATGGAAGCGCTATGCTCCGTGCTGGTGATAAACAAATGAGGGCAGCCCACGGCTGTATCAACCTCGAGGAGCCCAAAGCTCGGTGTCTGGCCTCATTGCAACGCCTCCCCTCCAGAGTGCCACGCGAGGGGGCTGGACACGGGGGCTGCGCCCGGGTCACGCCCGAGCGCATGCCACCCAGCCAGGTCCCTCGGACCTGGTCGTCGCGCGCCCCTCCCCGAGCGGAGCCAAGATATGAAGACCGTTTGAGCACCAAGGGGGACTCCTGAGCACTGTGACTCAGGAGCCTAACTGGTCACGTAGCTCCTCACTCCTTAGTTCCGCAAGGCTAACGGCGGTTGATTTATGCGCGGGGCCGGGCCCTGCCGACGTAGAACGGCAAATCTACTCCTACACCCCCTCCCTATTTGATGTTTGAGCATTAAGGGGGACTCCTGAGCATCGCGACTCAGAAGCCTAACTTGTCACATAGCCCCTCACTCCTTGGTCCTGTCCTGGTGATCCGGTCGGGGCTAACGGCGGCTGAGGTATGCACGGGGCCGGGCCCTGCCGACGTAGAACACAAAGCAAATAGGAAGGAAACCGCTAAATCTCAAAGCAAATTCAGGAGAAAATATAACAAAACAATAAATTGTCCTCACGATACCAAACACAAGTTTAAACGCCTCCACGAGGCACGGTGCATGTTGCAGGAGCTGAAACAAGAAAGAAGCCACGAGAGGATCACCCTTGGGCTGCGCCGTCATTTGCGAGGAGCCCTGCCTCCGTGGCGGAGTTGCCCTTGCCGGCTCCACCTCCCGAGGCCGGGGAACCAGCAGCACCTGCCTTGGGCGCAGTAGCGAAGGCGCGGAACTTCGCCAGCAGGGCTTCCGCTCGGCCCTTCACGGCTTCAGCAGCAGCGGCGAAGCGCTTGGTGTCCACAGGCTCCAGCAGATCATCAAGGTTGTTGTCGGGGTTGCGAATGTAGACGTGGCTGAGGACCCGAGTGATGCAGAGCATCCCATGTTCATCCTCATGTACACTCTGACTACTCCCCAAGCCCTAAGGACACATGAGATGAGACCTCGACTATGCGCCATTGGACACAAGGTGAATTCACTCCTCTTCGAACCGTCACTTTACGCATATGAGACACGGCTACTACCTCATGCACGGACCTTGCATACACTCAGGTACAACCAAGATGACCATGGAGAATCCAAGGATCAAGGCCAAGCATGGAAGAGGAGAAGGAAGAAGAAGAATGGAGCAAGACTGGACTTGCCCGGATCATCCGGACACCCAACCGGACGATCCGGACCGAGCCCGGACGATCCGGACGACCACCCGGACGATCCGACTAACGAGCCCGAAGACACCCGAAGCTGCTCGACGAAGCCGGATCATCCGTACGGTAACCCGGATCATCCGGACCCCCGACACCCAGATCATCCGAGCCACCATCCGGATCATCCGGACCCCGCCTGTGTGCGCGACTTGGGCTGAGCCCATGTACCCCTTCGCCCCCTAGCCTATATATAGGACTCCTCCTCCTCACTTTGAGACTCAGCATTGGATTAGCTCATATTTGTGTGAGAGCCTTTGCTCATCCACTTGGATACTTCTCCTCGGAGATCAGGACCTCTCCGGAGAAGATCCCCGAGCGGATTCAAGACCCCTCTTTAGGGAAGAACATCAAAGCCTCCTCTTGGAGAAGAACGATTCCGTTGTATCCTTTCCCTTTGTTGATTGTGGATCATATGTTACTCTATGTATTCGATGATCTAGCACTTGTGTGATCGATTCCTTGTTGGTTGAGTGATTCCCTCTTGTTTTCCCCCGAGTTTCCCTTTGTGCTTCCGCGTGTTCTTCATGATTCCCCGTAGGATCCACTCCAAACGTGAAAGATCGACGCTATAGGGTTCCACCCTACATCATATGGTATCATGAGCCACGTTGATCACGTTTTTGGAGCCCCTACCCCTCTTTTTCTAGCTTGATTTTGTTGTTTTCGTCCTAAATCCGAAAATCCCCACCAAAAATAGCCCCAAATTTTTTTGTGATTTGTTGGTTTGATGATGTTTTGTTGATTATGATCCGTGGATTTGCTTGGTTTCAAGTGGATCTAGCATTTCCCCAAGTTTCCCCACCTTCCATCCACGAAATCCATCAAATTTTGCCCCGAAAATCATCCATTTCCGCCCAAAAATTCGTCCCCGAGAGGAAATCCCGAGCAGTTTGACCTGCCCGGATCATCCGGACCTTCCCCCGGATCATCCGGACACCTCCCGGATCAGCTGGACCCTCTCCCGGACGTCCGGATACCCCACGCACCCAGAAAACAGAACCGGAGCTGACGAACCTGGATCATCCGGATGTACACCCGGATCATCCGGACCTAGCCCGGATCATCCGGACCTCCTCCCGGATGTCCGGTTAACCCTGAAACTGACACGGACAGATTTTTGTTTCGGCCGTAACTAATTCATCCAAACTCCGATTTTGACGTTCTTTAGCTCGTTTTGAATCTATTGACATCCCCCATCCCACAAAAATACCACCAACATCATTTGACTCCATCATATTTTCTGAAATTTGGCAAGTTTGCCTAGGCCCTCCACCATATCATCCGCATTACCACCACCGACTTCCGCAACCTAACCCATTTTGTTCCTCATTGCATATGTGGTTGTTTGAGTTGTGATTAGAGTCTCCTAAGGTGTTTCGGCTACTTAGGGACAATTGCTTCTTCATCAACCACCACCACCACTTCCGCATAACCTTGCCCACCATACAATTCCACCCCAACTTAACCCAATTTTGTTTGAGTTGTGGCTTGTGTCTCCTAAGGTGTTTCGGCTACTTAGGGACGGCAACTTCAACTCCGACTCGTGTATAGCCCAGCATTCCACTTCCGCATTGCCAAGTGCAAACCACCACCGCATTTCCGCTATCACCATTTGACATTTGTCATTTGAGATTTTGAGTTCGCGGTTTTTCCGTTTCCTAAGGTGTTTCGGCTACTTAGGGACGAGTCTCCATCATCTTGGTATCTACATCAAGAACACCACTACTCATCATCGTCGGACGGTAACCTCCATATCATCTTGGTATCATGGTATCCCTCCATTGTATATTCCCTTGCTATTGCATTGTTAACCCCTAGCCTTACTTTTGCGTCGCTTGCCTATCGAGACTAGCCGTTTGAGTATTGCCGGCAACGTTACTTGTGCACATTAGTGATCATACTTACCATAAGCATACATACCATATCATCGTGGTGCATATATTGCTATCATATCTTGTGTCACAAGTTTGTTCCCGCATATACACAATTGCTATCTTGGTTTGTGGATTGTGCAAAGTGGCCATAGAAAAAAAAGAAAAAAGAAATAAAGCTTTTAAGCAAAAGAGAAAGAGAGCAAAGAAGCTTGTAAGCAAGTGCCATAGCATCATACCACATTGCATATAAGATTGTCATATCCGATCATCTTGGATCATCTTGAGAGAAACACCGGGAACCATACATACATAGCATACTTGGGATAGAAGTTTATCCATTTGGCATCTTATAGGTTGTGCACGAGTGTCGTATCCGCCTATTGAGCAATCGTGCTAGCGTCTCTCTTGAGTTGTGCAACACGAGCGTTTTCCGTGGATTCCACTTTTTGTGCTCATTCCTTGGTTGCACGACCCCATTTATCTATCCGTGTGTGCGTTTCCATGTGCCTTCCATATTGCTATTGGTCTACTTGTTTCACTTGCGAATTTGTGAATCTCTTTCAACATTATTGACTCTTGCTAACATTTTGCATTAAATTTTTGTGCCACTATCCTCACCGAGCTCCACTATAAGCTTTACTTGTGTAGGTGTGAGAACCGACAAGGATTGGTACCAATAGTGCTATTTCATTGTCCACATTTGAGTGAACTTGATTCATCGTCAACATCGGTCAAGGTACATTGGTATAAGTTCTTCTCTTTCTCCCACTCATATTTGCTCGAGTCTTGTGATGGATAGGCAAGGCATTCCCTCTCCGGTCCTCGACAACAACGACGGCGTGAACAATTACATCACCAAAGCGTCTATCTTCGATCTACAACGACAAGTGCAAGGCACACAATCAAGATTGCGAGAGCGCATCGAGAACATCTCCATCGACATTCATCACTCCGAAGCAAGGAGAAGGGACTACTTCGACAAGAAGCTTGCCGCACATAAAGAGGAGCAAGATGCAAGGATGGAGGAGATTAGAGCCTTGATCAAGTCTACTTCCCCTTCGTCATCTTCAAGGCGGTGGCGACCAAGTCGAACATCTTCGGAGCACAAACAAGATGCAAGCGCAAGTCGTCCAAGTCAACATCGACATGGCGACCACCATCACGTTCGTGATCCACATCGTCATGAAGGGCAAGTCATCTCCAAGCATCATGTGCACGACGACGACGAACGCCTTCGAGCTCAAGCGCGACAACGACACCATCATCATGAAGATGCTCCACAAGCGCAAATGCACAAGTCCCAACACGCCAAGTCGAAGCTTCATGAGCATAAAAGAAGACCGCGAGATGACTACCACCAAGACGGCGCTACGGCTACATCAACCACTTCGGCATCTTCGCCAAGTGTTCTCAAGGCATCTTCGCCTATGGACGTACGGCATCTTCGCCTACTTCCCACAAGTACGCCTACAACGACTTCATCAAGTCCAGGGTGACTACCTACAAGTGAGGGTGACACTTCCATCTTCGGAAGCCCCCCAAGGAAGATGGCCGAGCATGGGAAATTCCCTTCGGTCATGGAGACGAGCTACGAGGTGCCACATCATATGGGCCTCCAAGACCAAGACGGCGACAAGACGGTCGAGCAAGGGCCATCCCCTTCGACCATGAGTATGAGTGCGAACCTCTTCAACAACATGAAGACGGTGCCCACATTGGACTCCTCCTCCGAGTCAAGCTACGCGACCGCGCATGGAGACATTTGCACCAACATCTCTCTGACACCCACATATGAAGAAATGTACCAAGTGCCATGTGAGGAGAGCCACCACCCCATGAGTGACATGAGTGACTCCACCATAGTGACATTGAGAGCATTTCCTATGAGAGGATGAGTGTGACCACCACTAGCCCCACACATGAGAGCATGCCACACATCCTATGTGAGGTTGAGCGCCATTTGAGTGACTCCACCAACCATATGAGTGAGAGCATCCTTGAGGGAGTGAGTGAGCCACAACACTTAGAGAGTGAGGTAGTTGACACGGCATATGAGGCCATTTCGCTTTCTAACAACTTAACCTCTACCTCTCTTGTGTTTTCTTCTTTGGTGCTAGGACCCATATATGATGACGCGCCGATTTGCGATGACTACATCCTCCCTTTGAACACGACGATGGCCATGGTGGATGATGATGCACCCCCTACATGGTTCCATCAAGATGACGATGACCATGACTTGATCTTCAACACCTCACCTACAACACATGAGCGATGCTCCAAAGGTAACATAGGTGATGGTGCTTCTCTTGTCCCACTAGTGGACTCTCTTGACATTGATTGCTCCCATGATGTTGACCCACCTATTTCCATGCTTCATGCTAGTGAAACTTCTTCATGTCTTGACTTACCTATTTATGATGAATATGATGATGAGCATGTTGAGTTGCCTAGTTGTGATGCTATGCTCCATAGGATAACTTGTGAAAATTCTATTGGTCACATTATGCTTGACAATCCATTGAACTTGTCATATGCTATGAGTGAGATCTCCCATATTGCTTCATTTCAATCTCAACATAGTAACTATGCATGCCCCATTAAGATCAATCCCATTTGCACTTATGGCATAGATGACGAGATGATGGTAATTGGATTTTGCTTCTCTTGTGATGATATTGCCATGCTTCCTTTACATGATTTGTGCAATTCATCTACTATGTCATGCCATGATCACATTGTTTCGAATATGCATTGTTTTGGATGTTGTCAATATTCTCCATGTGATGTTGCTACTCATGCTCATGAGGAGACCCCCATAGTTTCCTCATACATATTAGGAGACCTTGATGCATTTCATACTTTGCATGATTCCCATGATTGCTTGCACCATATGCATTCCATGAATAACAATGCTCTAGATATTTCTCATGATGCATTACACAATTTGAGTCTCCATTATGCGATACATAACAACAAACCTCTCATGGTGGATGACATGTTTCTATATCACACATCTCATTTATTTGAGCATTGGCTATTTAGTACTAACTGACACATGCACGTGCGCATCATGATGGATGATGTGTACATATACCATGCACACACAATTTTCTCTTTGTCTTTGTTTTGTGTAGGTACTTATGAACACTCGTCAACCTCACAATCCCATGAGTTGACGAAACGAGCTCTTGAGAGCAACGATGACTTGGGATCCCGTGGACTATCCTTACCACCGTTCCCTTCGCGCAAGGACTACGCGCATCTCTTTTACTTGGCTCTCACACGGCTATGGGCTATTTACCACTTGTCACCTTATGCTCATTTTCCCGTGTTCACTTTGCATGTTATACTTGCTTCTATGCATTTGCCATGCAATTGTGACCCTTGCTTGCATCTACCCATGATTCACCATTATTATACTTCTATGTGTATTTGCATGCTTGGTGGAGATCCTTGTTGCTTTTGCCATGTTTATCATGTGCCCCATGCTATTGTTGATTGTTGTGTTGGGAGAGTCATGATGCCCCATTGCTATTCACATATGGTCTCTCGCCAATACATTGATGATATTTTGCTCATATGTTGCTTTCATGTTTGTGCTATGTCGTGTCCATTATTCATGCCCACTATTTGCACACATGACATGCTTGCCATGATTCCTTCTAGTATGTTGCATCTTCGCACTACTAGCTTGCTTGACGTGATTGCTATGATTGCTTGCTTGGTTGCATCACCCATGTTCCACTATCACTTGCTTTCTTGGGTTGATGACACATATGCTCATGCCTCTCACTTGATTTGTCATAATCATTGCCTCTTGTCTCCATTAGTTGCATCTCTCATATCACCTTGTATTGAGTGCCAACTTGCTATGCTTATTGATCTTGGAGACTTGGACACTTTACTTGTGATGCATGATTGTTTGATTGAGCCTCTTGTATTTGGTTGTTCTTACATCATAAGCCTTCATACTATGAAATGCTCCCTTGTCCATTCTTATGATGAGCATGATGCATACACTTGTTGGGTATCTTACCACACGAATGATAGGTTTTGCACTTCCGCTAACCTCATTTGTTTTTCCGAGTGTTTGTCATGTTCTTTCATTTTGAAGGATTCACAAGGCGGTACCATCACGCGGCATATTGGTTATGTGAAGGCATACAAGATGCGCAACTACATCATCCTTGTGACACTCTTAAAGGTGAACTCCTTCTCTTTGAGCCATCCTCAAATACGCATATTGGATGGGTCACTCTTTCATTGTTGTTTCCTTCTTGTTGTCTACATGATACATCTCGTGAACGGAGGCACGACATTGGAGATTGGCTACATGGACCTTCACATTGAGGAGTGCTCGCACTTATTGGATGCACCTTCGGCCTTCCACCCATGCCTCGACATCGAGCTTTGGTACACCAACACCTCCATATGTATTGATTGTGCTCATATATGTCATGCTCGATGGACATATCATAGTCACCACAAGTTTGCACACTATGCATGGATTGACTCACATTATGATTGCCTTGTTGCATCTTGTAGTCCCATGTCATCCATGATATATGAGCTTGTGCATTTCCTTAGCAAATTTGTTGTGATCTTCCATGATGGCATATTCATACATAATGATCATATTGTCCACCATCAATTGCATGATAGCTTACACATATTGAGCATCCATTGCCATATTCGTGCTATTGATGAACCGTCTCTCTATGACATCATTTTGCACAATGGTAGAATTTGTCGCTTTGTGCACCATGCTAATTCTCCCATGAATGCTTTGCATATCATTCTATATCATCTTGATAAGCTTCATGCGCTTTGTCATGCAATATCTTGCCGCACGGACTCATTCTTACATGATGGACATTTTGTGTGCGCTAACCATTGTATTTCCGAGTGTCGCTTGTGTTTGCTCATTTTGCATGTACCACATACCGGAGACACCTGGGAGTACTTGGATTGTGCAATGCCTTCAACTTCGTCCAACTACAAGTCCGTCCACGACAACAGTTTCCATGGTGATGAGGATCACGATCCGAGGTCAGATCTTTCACAAGGGGGGGGGGGAGATGATGCGGAGCATCCCACGTTCATCCCCATGTACACTCTGACTACTCCCCAAGCCCTAAGGACACATAAGATGAGACCTCGACTATGCGCCATTGGACACAAGGTGAATTCACTCCTCTTCGAACCGTCACTTTCTGCATATGAGACACGGCTACTACCTCATGCATGGACCTTGCATACACTCAGGTACAACCAAGATGACCTTGGAGAATCCAAGGATCAAGGCCAAGCATGGAAGAGGAGAAGGAAGAAGAAGAATGGAGCAAGACTGGACTTGCCCGGATCATCCGGACACCCAGCCGGACGATCCGGACCGAGCCCGGATGATCCGGACGACCACCCGGATGATCTGGCTAACGCGCCCGAAGACACCCGAAGCTGCTCGACGAAGCCGGATCATCCGGACGGTCACCCGGATCATCCGGACCCCCGACACCCAGGTCATCCAGGCCACCATCTGGATCATCCGGACCCCGCCTGTGTGCGCGACTTGGGCTGAGCCCATGTACCCCTTCGCCCCCTAGCCTATATATAGGACTCCTCCTCCTCACTTTGAGACTCAACATTGGATTAGCTCATATTTGTGTGAGAGCCTTTGCTCATCCACTTGGATACTTCTCCTCAGAGATCAGGACCTCTCCGGAGAAGATCCCCAAGCGGATTCAAGACCCCTCTTTAGGGAAGAACATCAAGGCGTCCTCTTGGAGAAGAACGATTCCATTGTATCCTTTCCCTTTGTTGATTGTGGATCATATGTTACTCTATGTATTCGATGATCTAGCACTTGTGTGATCGATTCCTTGTTGGTTGAGTGATTCCCTCTCGTTTTCCCCCGAGTTTCCCTTTGTGCTTCCGCGTGTTCTTCGTGATTCCTCGTAGGATCCACTCCAAACGTGAAAGATCGACGCTATAGGGTTCCACCCTACATCACGGAGTCAGCGCCGCAGAAGAAAGGATGCGAGCTTCAACCTCGGGCATGGGGCTGATGCCGGTCACGACCTCCTCAAGCGCCTCGACCAAGAAGGGAAGCAGCTTCGCGGGGCCGTCCTTGGCTCCGGCCAGCGGCTTCTCCAGGCCATCATCATAAAGAGACTTCAGGGCCTTGCGAGATCTCTTCTCAAGATCCGCGAAGGCCACGCGATCCTCAGCCAAGACCTTCGCCTTGGCGTCCAGCCCGGCCCTCTCCGCATTCAGCTTCTGCTCTAGAGTCTTCAGTCAGCTGCGATCAGCGGTCAGCTCGGCATCGCGGTCCCCGATGGCGACCTCCCAAGCCTTTATCTCTTCCTCCCTTTCCTGGCGGTCGCGAGCCTCCTTGGCGAGCTCATCGCGCAGGCCCCGTAGCTCGTCCTCCAGTGCCTAGCAGCGGTCTTGGGTGAGCGAGGCGTCCTTCAGTGCCGCGTCACGAGAGGCCACGGCCTGGGTGGCAGCTTGCTTTTCCTCCTCGGAAGCTGCTACAGCCTGGCTCAGTGCCGCTCGAAGGAGGTCTCGGAATGAACCCAGCCAGAGATCAGCCCAAGGCGCCCGACCACCAGGCGGGGGTTGGCGCCCTGGAGGTCTTCTCGCAGCCGACCTAGCTCAGCAGCGGCACGGTCCAAGACGGCGGAGGAGGCAGAGGAGTCAGGAACTAGTGGAGCAGGAGGAGAAGACGACAGTGTGATCACATCTTGGGAGACTGGGATCTCCTGAGCCTGGGAAACCTCTACGACAACATCAAGCGTCGGCACCTCCAGAGTCAGCGGGTCCGCGGGGCTGGCACCCCGCCAGTGCGCTCCTCCTAGCCTCGCGAGGACGACCGGGCAGGGGAGGTGCGAGCTCCATTGCCTCTCCTTCCCACAGAAGAACGCACGGCCACAACGGATGAGCTTGCCCCAAGCGGAGTCATCGTGTCCCCCTTCCGCTTCTTCGCCACAGGCGGCAGCCTACCCAAGTGACGGAGAACGTTAAGCCTCAGCAGCAAAAGCGAGAACAAGACGGGGTTCGAGCACTTACTGGTCAATCGCGGCGTGTTCCAGCGGTCTCCTGCCGAGCTTAAAGCCCGAGAACCTCTTGTGGGGCGAAGCCTCGGGAGGTCCAGAGGCAGAGGAAGCCACACCAGAAGGGCTGGAGCTGGCCTCGGGCAGTGCCTGAGCCGGGGTAGCCCCTCGGGAGATCATCCCCGACCAGTCCTTCTTCGGGATCGGGCGGGTCCTCTCCCCCTTGCCTGGTGTCGGCCTCATCATCGTCCGGCCGGGTGCGGAGGATGTTGGCCCTGCGCCAGGGGGAAGTCTCCCTAGTCCCCTTAGTGGTCGCCTCCGATTCGCGCTCCTCTTGTTCCTCTTCTTCCTCCTCTCCTCCGCAGGAATCATCGGAAGACAATTCCACCGGCGTCGCCGCCTCCTGGCCCTCAGGAGGCACCTCCAGCACCGGACCGCTCCCATCAAAGGTGGGCATGGCGTCCACCACCAGTTGCCAGTTGTTGCGAAGGAACAAGGGGAAAGGAGCGCCCTCCAAACCTTCCACGTCCTCTCCAACCAGGAAGCGGAGAGCTGCGGCCAGATCTTCATCAGCCAGGGCCTCCGAGTTCAGGCGGAGATCGTCGTCCGCATCTCCAAGCCTCCACAACGGGCGCGAGTGTACCTGAAGCGGAGCCACCCGCTGCGCCAGGAACTCCCTCAGGAGCATGGCTCCGGTCAGCTTCACCGCCTTCATGTTGCCTGACCTCAAGTGGGTGTTCATCTTCTCCACCACCAACTTCGCCTGTCGGTCGTCAAGCTTCGCACGGGATCATGCTTCATCAGCCTGGGGCTGCTCTGTAGGCAGCACCAACCGAGAGTGGATGCATCCGGCATCCAGCATGACCCACTTGCTCTAGAAGCCATCGACCCTCTTCCTGGCCTTCGAGATCACGTTGGCTTTGGAGTACGTGACAAAGCCAGCGCACGCTGAGGTATGGCTGCCGGTGACCCGAAGGGAGAGGAAGTGGCGCAGCAAGGCCATGAAAGGCATCACCCCGATGTGCGCCTCGCAGTAGTAGGAGAAAATCGACAGAAGGAGAACGGAGTTGGGATGGAGATGAAGGGCTTGTAACCTGTAATGGCGGAGGATGGCATAGAAGAACTCGGAGAAGGGAGGCACCAGGCCGGCGATGATGGTGCTCATGAAGAAGGGGTAAAAGGTGCTCTCCTTGGCCTCCGGCTGGGCGGAGCCGGCCCGGAGCATAGTTTCCCCCATCTCGTTGCCCCGCGTCGCCATCATCAGGCGCGCAGAGGCAAGATTCTTCTCCGTCATGTTGGGGGGATCTAGGGCCGGTGAGTACCAGGCCGGTGGAGCCTCGACCGCGGCCTTGCGGGGCGCCATTGCTCACTGGAGGAGGAAGGATGAGGTAGATCTGGAAATTTCGGAAGCAAGAGAGCAAGAGGAAGAAAGGGTATCTGAAGCAAGGCCAATGGGAGCAATGAAGGTAAGCCTAACCCAGGCCAGCCTTTTGTCAGTCGGGCAATTGCCGAGGCAGCGTGGGGAAGCGGAGACGCCCACATCCAATCAACCGCCACGCGGCGACCAAGGTCGCAGGCTGTTGGGGCCCATGGCCCTCCGCACTTGCCCTTTGGCTTTGCTGCTAAGCCAAGTCCGAGCGCACCTTGGGCCTGGGGGCTACTGTCGGCGTTCTGGGAACGGGGGTCCCCAGACTTGCCTGCCTGCGGCCTGCGGCGTGGCTCAAGCAATGGCCCAGTACGGCCCGTCTTCATCAACCGAAGTTCAAGACCCTCACGAGGGGCCAAGCCTCGCGTGGCGGACGACGCAAGGCTTCCCCAGGGGTGGCCTCACCAGGCAGGCTCGCGAGGAGGCGGAGAGATCAAGGCAAGGAGTACCTCATGAGGTGCTCGTGACGCAAGCCATGACAATCAAGACCAAGCGGGCGCCAGGCCGCATAGTGTCCTCATTTCCTCTTTGGTGCAAAGGGGGCAAGCGCAGGCGCGGAGTACCGAGGCATCAAGCAAAGGTTACCATATCAGTGCAATGAGACCAAGACCAGCAGGGCAGCAGGATAGAGGTCATTGTGGAGCCCAAGAGGGCGTCATCGCTAGTGCCTTTGGCAGTCGAAGACCAACTTTAGTCAGGATAGCTTGTTGATAGAGGCAAAGTTGTCCCGTCTTTCGATGAGATGATGGATTTCGCTTTGGTGGAAGTCGACTTTGACAATCCGACTACGAACATGCGAGTACGTTGCGCCTTAGCAATCGCTAAACCAACTCCGAGAGGTTATTGACCACGCCGGAGCACGATCAACCTCACCAGGAGGGTCTGTTTCCTGCGAGCAAACGAAGAACAAGCAAGAAACTGAGATTGCAATCAAGATATTGCGAATATAAGATGAAAGCTTTATTGCTCAAGGTGGGGTTCTGTGACGCCTTTGTCTGGTCGTTAAACACAAACGAAGTACGCGAAGTTGCAGCTATGGCGAACTTTTAATCTAAACAAAACCCAAAGTCTAAACGGTTCCCTAAGGGCTGTATATATGGAGGAAGAGGGGGAATTTCGTGGCCCTTGGTGGAGGGATCCGAAATCAACCCTATCTCTCGTTTCCCCACACATACGGACTCTAAAAATAGCCTATACTTATGTATTTCAAAATTACATGGGCCTGGCCCAATAATAAGGTGACGCAGCACCTAAAATAGCCTCTGGACGAAAATTATGAAGTAGCATCTTGTATGTTTCGTCCAAGGCTTCATGCACTCATTATGGTGGCTTCAACGTCCTGAAATCATCACTTGTAACTCCGTTCTTGTTCCCCTTGCGCAGGCCATCATCTCCATGCTTGTTCTTGCTCCAATGTTCATCCTTCTCCAAGCTAGGCCCTTCATTTGTAAGCAAAACAAATGTATTCAATTTAGGCA
This sequence comes from Triticum aestivum, assembly GCF_018294505.1. NCBI lineage: Eukaryota > Viridiplantae > Streptophyta > Magnoliopsida > Poales > Poaceae > Triticum > Triticum aestivum. Next base: position 336,274,802 of record NC_057810.1, read on the forward strand.
GCATCATATTCTCATGAACATTAGAATCATTACCAAGAAACAAAAGTACCTGGTAATTTAATTGGCGTGCGCGAGCTCTAGTAATTGGTCCAGTATGTATAGCAGGAGGGGCTGTGGGTGTAACAATGCTATTGATGTCCTCATCATCCTCCCCTTCTTGAAATGAAGTCGTCCTCGACGGAAGCTCATCTTCCTCACCCAAATAAGGCTTCAAATCTGCAATGTTAAAAGTGGGACTAACCCCAAAATCTGCAGGCAGCTCAAGTTTATATGCATTATCATTTATTTTCTCTAACACCTTAAAAGGGACATCAGCGCGTGGCATTAGCTTTGATTTGCGCAAATCAGGAAATCTATCCTTATGCAAATGTAACCAAACAAGAACTCCAGGTGCAAACACAACATGTTTTCTGATGCGGAGCATCCTTCCATCATCCCCATGGACTCTACATCGACACATCCAACCCCACGAGGACCCATGACGAGGGCTCGAGCACGTGCTATTCAATCCGAGGTTAACTCTCTCCTTGTTGAACTTCCCTTTGACCCACTTGAGACATGGCTACTACCTCAAACGGAGATGCTTTGTTTGCTTAGGTACCAAGAAAGTAACCAAGGAGAAGTTACGACGCAAGATGAACATCGAGAGCATGTAGACGATCTACCCAGCCCAGAAGGACTGGAACAACCGCCCAACCACCGCCCGGGCAGAACAACAGGCCAGCTACCGCCCAACAACCGGCCCACCTTCTGTAATAGAGCGGAGCAAGGCCGGTGCCGCACCGGTTTTACCGGTTTCTATCCAAAGACTGGAACAACTGCCCCGACAACCGGTACAACCGCTGGCCCCTTTGACGTCCCTCTCCAGAAGCCAGCGCATGACCTCCTAGCGTTAGTTCCGCCTTCCACGTCCGGTACTTCCGCCCTGCATGAGTTATCAGCGGAACAACCACCCACATGACCGGTACTACCGGCCTGCCTGCGCGCAGTGCAAGGGGCTTTTGCCCATTGTACCCTCTCCCACTTACCCCGTCGTGGCTTAGCACTATATATACTCGTCTCCTAGCTTCGTATTAGGGTTAGCATTGGTTTAGCTCATATTTGTGTGAGAGCCTTGCTCATCCACTTGGTTACTTCTCCTCGGAGCTCACGACCTCTTCGGAGAAGATCCCCCAAGCGGATTCAAGACCCCTTCTAGGGAAGACCATCAAGACCTCCTCACGGAGAAGAACGGTTCCTTTGTATCCTTACCTTTGTTGATTGTGGATCATGTGTTACTCTTTGTGTTCGGTGATCTAGCACTTGTGTGATAAATTTCTTGTTGGTTTAGTGATTCTCTCTCGTTTACCCCGTGTTTCCCCTTTGTGCGTCCGTGTGTTCTTCGTGGTTCCCCGTAGGATCCACTCCAAACGTGAAAGATCGTCACCATAGGGTACCGCCCTACATCATTTTCTACCTTTATCTCCAGCAAGTTTATATTTAGCATTCATACGCTCAATGTTTTCCTTAGTTAACTCATGCATTTTTAAAATCAATTCAGCATGTTGTTTAGCATCAAAATTAACTTTCTCCGAAGATGGAAGAGGCAACAAATCAATAGGTGCATGAGGTAGGAAACCATACACAATTTCAAAAGGGCACATCTTAGTAGTAGAATGCAATGAACAATTATAAGCCAATTCAATATGAGGCAAGCATTCTTCCCATATTTTCTTATTATTCTTCAAAACAGCCCTAAGCATAGTAGACAATGTTCTATTGACTACTTCAGTTTATCCATCAGTTTGGGGGTGACAAGTAGTACTAAAAAGCAGTTTAGTCCCCAACTTAGCCCATAAACATCTCCAAAAGTGGCTAAGAAATTTAGTATCATGATCTGAAACAATAGTATTTGGCACACCATGCAAGCGAATAATTTCACGGAAGAACAAATCAGCCACATTAACAGCATCATTGCTTTTATGACATGGTATGAAGTGTGCCATTTTCGAGAATCTATCCACGACAACAAATTTGCTATCCCTTCCCTTCTTTGTTCGAGGTAAACCTAAAACAAAGTCCATAGATATATCCTCCCAAGGAACACTAGGTACAGGCAAAGGCGTATATAAACCATGAGGATTGAGTCATGACTTAGCTTTTTGACATGTAGTGCAGCGAGCAACAAAGCGCTCAACATCCCGTCTCATCTTTGGCCAAAAGAAATGTGTGGCAAGTAAGTCCTCCGTCTACTTCACGCCAAAGTGTCCCATTAGTCCTCCTCCATGCGCCTCCTGCAATAACAAAAGACGAACGGAGCTAGCTGGAATGCATAGTTTGTTAGCACGGAACACAAATCCATCATTAACGACGAACTTGTTCCATGTTCTTCATTCTTTACAATTCTGCAATACATCTTTAAAATCAGCATCATGCACATATTGATCTTTGATGGTCTCCAAACCAAATATTTTGAAGTCAAGTTGTGAAAGCATAGTATAGCGACGAGACAATGCATCAGCAATAACATTTTCTTTACCCTTCTTGTGTTTAATGACATAAGGGAAAGTCTCAATGAATTAAACCCATTTAGCATGTCTACGATTCAGTTTAGCTTGACATTTAATATGTTTCAAAGATTCATGATCAGAATGTATAACAAATTCTTTGGGCCATAAATAATGTTGCCATGTCTCTAAAGTTCGAACAAGAGCATATAATTCCTCATCATAAGTATATAATTCAAACTAGGCCCACTCAATTTTTCAGAAAAGTATGCAACAAGTTTTCCATCTTGTAATAACACACCTCCTAATCCAATTCCACTAGCATGACATTCAAGCTCAAATGTCTTATTAAAATCAGGAAGTTGGAGTAAAGGAGCATGTGTCAACTTATATTTCAACACCGTGAAGGCTTCTTCCTATGCGGTACCCCAAACAAAAGGCACATCCTTCTTTGTAAGCTCATTGAGAGGTGCAGCAATGGTGCTGAAATCTCTCACAAAACGCCTATAGAATCCAGCGAGGCCAAGAAAACTCCTCACTTGTGTGACCGTTTTGGGCTGCGGCCAACTCTCAATAGTTTCAATCTTGGCTTTATCAACATCAATTCCCTGTGGAGTAACAACATAGCCAAGAAAAGACACTCGGTCGGTGCAAAAGGTGCACTTCCCAAGGTTACCAAACAAACGTGCATCACGTAGAGCAATAAAACAGCACGTAAATGTTCCAATTGTTCCTCCAAAGATCTGCTATAAATCAATATGTCATCAAAGTAAACTACCACAAATCGTCCAATGAAAGCACGTAAAACTTCGTTCATTAATTTCATGAAAGTACTAGGTGCATTAGTTAACCCAAAAGGCATGACTAACCACTCATATAATCCAAACTTAGTTTTAAATGTTGTTTTCCATTCATCCCCCAATTTCATACGAATTTGATGGTATCCACTATGCAAATCAACTTTGGAGAATATTGTAGAGCCACTCAATTCATCAAGCATGTCATCTAGCCTAGGAATAGGATGACGATAACGAATAGTAATATTATTAATGCCTCTACAATCAACATACATACGCGATGTACCATCCTTTTTCGGCACTAGAATAATGGGAACAACACAAGGACTAAGGGATTTGTGTATATAACCTTTGTCGAGAAGCTCTTGTACTTGACGCAAAATCTCCTTCGTCTCCTCTAGATTGGTACAATATGGCGCACGGTTTGGCAGTGAAGCACCGGGAATTAAGTCAATTTGATGCTCAATCCCTCGAATAGGCGGTAATCCCGGTGGCACGTCTTGTGGAAAGACGTCAGCGAACTCCTGCAAAATGTTAGTGACAGCAGGAGGCAAAAAGGAAGACACGTCCTCGAATGAAAATAATGCCTCTTTGCACACAAAAGGCGTCACAGAACCCAACCTTGACCAATAAAGCTTTCATCTTATATTCGCAATATCTAGATTGCAATCTCAGTTTCTTGCTTGTTCTTCGTTTGCTCGCAGGAAACAGACCCTCGTGGTCAGGTTGATCGTGCTCCGGCGTGGTCAATAACCTCTTGGAGTTGGTTTAGCGATCGCTAAGGCGTGACGTCCTCGCACGTTCGTAGTCGGATCGTCAAAGTCGACTTCCACCAAAGCGAAATCCATCATCTCATTGAAAGACGGGACACCTTTGCCTCTATCAAGTGGTATCAGAGTTCGAGGTTGCTCGGTGAGATTTTACAGTTTTTCGTAGTTTAGATCGAGTCTGTTCTTCATAACTATAGTCCATGAAAAAGCCAAAAAAATAGGGTTAGTTCATCCTATCCGAACCATTCTGAGCCTTTGCATAGTCTTTTCAGTATTTTGCTTTGTTGAATTTGCGGTTGCATCATCGCGTCAAGTTACTGGTCTTAGCGTCTAGTCTTTTAGAGTTTCGAGTTCTTGTCATAAGTTGTCACGCCGCCGCCGCACCATCATCATCGCCCCTGCCACCTACCACCGCCGCTCCGAATCCATATCCATATACCACCACCAATCCGTATCCATATACCACCATCGATCCATATCCATATACTACCACCGCTGCCATATACCACCACCATATATCCACCACCAATCCGAGTTCCTTGCATATTAGGTTTGTTTTCGAGATCCATCTAATTTCCGATTCGTGTTTCCTTGCCTGAGTAGGTTTCAAAAAAAAGGAGTCTGGAGACCCCCGGGCAGTTTTTAGGCCAAAATTTCGGTAACCGAAAATATTTTTTCCATATCCTATTTTTAGGTCCCAGGGAGTGTTTTGAGACACTCGCCATCATAGTGATTTTTTGTCGCACTTTTTCGTCGTCGCTGCCCTGATTTCCGAAAAAAAAATTGTCAAAAAAATTTCGTGCCCATCCTATCAGTTTGACCTGGGAAGAGTTTTGAGACACTCGCCATTATAGTGATTTTTCGCAAAAAAAAAGAGAGGAGCGCAAAAAAAAAGCAGAGCGCAAAAAAAAAGAGTGAAAAAAAAATTCCAGAGTGTGCTTCTCCCTTGTTTACGTGCAGCGTCGTGATTTTGTTAGTGTTCTAGGCTCACGTCTCTAGCACGGTCTAGCCTAGGACCAGCAAAGTACAGTCGTTGAGCGTTTATTCAACTTTGCATCTCTGAATTGATTATTGCTGATCCTTTTTGCTACCATATATTAAGCCTTCCCAGCTCCACATACATCTATGTCGTGTGTTTGACTGTCCCTGGTAAACACTCTATCCAAGCTTTGAGAGTTTTGACTACAACGGTTGCGGATCACCGCCTGCTGCTGGGTAAGAACTGGTAAGAATTTGAGTTTTGCTTGACGAATTTGTGACACCCACCACCACCACTTGTTAGTAGTCTGTAGGATCATATTCTTGTGTGTTTCTATTGCTGCTAACCATGCCAGGATCACAAGCCGACGAGATTGACTGTGAAAACTTAATGAACAAGGAGCTTCATGATAAGTTTCAGCAAATGATGACTGAACAAGTGCAAGATGTGCTGAACAATTTTGAAGAGGCCATGGAGAAGATCACTGGCCTTGAGAAGACGTTCGAAACAAAGCTCAATAACAGATTTAATGAACTGCTTGCGCGTATTCCACCGGCTGCACCTGCCGCACTTTTGCAACAACAACAACTACTACCTCCACGTCGCGAAATAGCTCTCCGCCGAGCGAGCCGTGTCCTTCTTCAGCCTGGCCAACCTGTTGGTGTTGTTGTTGATACTTCTGTGGCTCTTGCTGCTGATGCGGAGGATGATTATGCGGGAGATTATGAGGATGAGGTTGATCAAAATCATAACTACGTGCAACCACCAGCACCACAACCACCAGGTCGTCCACATGCAAATAATCACAATGCTAGGGCTCTCCCTCAGGTAGATATGTTCCTGATATATATCTTACTTGGGAGTTAGAAACTGAACAACGATTTACATATTTACAATATCCTGAGGAGAGACGTGTTCCTCCTGCTGTTTGTGCTTTCACTAGCTTTGCATGTGTTTGGTGGTCTAAACATTGTAGATTATATCCTATTCCAGCTAATTGGGCTGCTTTGAAATATGCTATGCGTACTCGTTGGGTTCCACCATATTATCAACGTGAATTGCTTCAAAAATTGCAGCGTTTGAGACAAGGAAAAAATTCTGTAGAAGAATAATATCAGGAATTACAAACTGGCATGATTAGATGTGGTATTGTTGAGGAGAATGAAGCTATGCTTGCACGTTTTATGGGTGGATTAAATAGAGAGATTCAGACCATTCTAGAGTATAAGGAGTATACTAATATCACTCGTTTATTCCATCTTGCTTGTAAAGCGGAACGTGAAGTGCAGGATCGACAAGCATTGGCGCGAACTAACTTTTCTACAGGTCAACCTTCATCATGGACACCGCGTGCATCTTCTACTTCAACTGTACCAGCACCTCCATTAGGTGCCACCTCCAGCCGTGATACAAGAAAGCAAGCACAACCACCACTATCTGCCAAGAGCGCACCTGCCGGGCCTACATAGAGCTCTTCTTCTTCCATGGCATCAACTGGGCACACAAGTGATAGTATTTGTCGTCGTTGTAAGGAAGAGGTCATTATGCGAGAGAATGCAAAGCTCAGCGTGTGATGATTGCTACTGAGGATGGTGGGTATGAGTCCGCTAGTGACTATGATGAGGAGACGTTGGCTCTTATTACACGTGAAGAACACGGTGGAGATGATTCTGATCATGAGACGCAATACATGGCTCCTGAAGACGCTGACAGGTATGAATGTTTAGTTGCTCAACGTCTTTTGAGTGTGCAGGTCACACAAGCTAAGCAAAATCAGAGGCATAATTTGTTCCATACAAAGGGAGTTGTGAAGGAACGTTCTGTGCGTGTCATCATAGATGGAGGGAGCTGCAACAACTTGGCTAGCATGGAGATGGTGGAGAAGCTCTCTCTCACCACAAGACCACACCCACATCCTTACTACATCCAAGGTTCAATAACAGTGGAAAGGTTAAGGTAACACGTACTGTTTGTGTGCATTTTAGTATCTCTACATATGCTGATTATGTTTATTGTGATGTGGTACCTAGGCAAGCATGTTCCTTATTACTTGGTAGACCATGGCAATTTGATAAAAATTATGTACACCATGGTAGAAATAATCAGTATACTCTTGTTCATAAGGATAAAAATATTACTTTGCTTCCTATGACTCCTGATTCCATTTTGAAAGATGATATGAATAGAGCTAATAAAGCAAAACAGGAGCAGAATAAGAGTGAAAATCAGATTGTGGCAAAAGAATTTGAGCAACAAATGAAGCCTAATAATAAACCATCTAGTGTTGCTTCTGAAATTAAATTGAAAAGTGCATGTTTATTTGCCACCAAATCTGATATTAATGAGCTAGATTTCAGCAAATTTGTTTGCTATGCTTTTGTGTGCAAAGAGGCATTATTTTCATTCGAGGACTTGCCTTCCTTTTTGCCTCATATGGTCGTTGAACACAAACGAAGTACGCGAAGTTGCATCTATGGCGGACTTTTAATCTAAACAAAACCCAAAGTCTAAACGGTGCCCTAAGGGTTGTATATATGGAGGAAGAGGGGGGAATTTCGTAGCCCTTGGTGGAGGGGTCCGAAATCAACCCTATCTCTTGTTTCCCCACACACACGGACTCTAAAAATAGTATATACTTATGTATTTCGAAATTACATGGGCCTAGCCCAATAATAAGGTGACGCGGCACCTAGAATAGCCTCTGGACGAAAATTATGAAGTAGCATCTTGTATATTTCGTCCAAGGCTTCATGCACTCATTATGATGGCTTCAACGTCCTGAAATCATCACTTGTAACTCCGTTCTTGTTCCCTTTGCGCAGGCCATCATCTCCATGCTTGTTCTTGCTCCAATGTTCATCCTTCTCAAAGCTAGGCCCTTCATTTGTAAGCAAAACAAATGTATCCAATTTAGGCAGCATCATATTCTCATGAACATTAGAATCATTACCAAGAAACGAAAGTACCTGGTAATTTAATTGGCGTGCGCGAGCTCTAGTAATTGGTCCAGTATGTATAGCAGCAGTGGCTGTGGGTGTAACAACGGTATTGATGTCCTCATCACTTGTACTAGCTATCCCCCTTCAAAATGGCCGTTATTGGCTCCCTTCCTGCTCAATATTTGGGAAGAGGACCAGGGCCCCTATAAATAGAGATAGCCACCACAGTAGAAGCGATCGAGATCTCACCTAGAGGCAACAGAGACGGAGCCATTTCTCTCCAAGCACACCACCACAAGAACACCCCTCGCGAGGCTGTTCTTCCTCTATACTATTCATCATCAGCCCCAGGGGCAATCCACCGCACCACACACTGGACTAGGATATAACACCACAACGGTGGCCCAAACCAGTATAAACCTTTTGTCCCTTGTGTTGTTCATCGTGTATCTTAGATTCACGACGAGGCTTTGAGGCGTGGATCGGTAGGGAGAAGATCTTCGTGCGCACCCCAGAGTTCAAATCTTAAGGGTATTGCCGGAACCCGATATCCGACAGATGTGATTTGCTCTGCCTATGGAGCATCAACATATATACTTAAAAAGACAACATTGCATAACCAAATTAAGCATAAAATTACACAAGTGACTACACACATAACATTTTGACACACCAAAGTAAGTAATTACATGCATACTAAACTAGGAGAAACGAGGATCTAATCATCTACTTCTTATTGCGACGACGCTTGCCATTTCTCTGCCTCCGGCTGGATAACTGGCCTTTTTGGGGAAGGAGGCACTTCCTCATGTCAACGATCCGCCTGTACATATCGTAGCACGTGTACGCCTCCTTGGCCGCGTACACGATGTGAGATTTGTCAAGGTTCTCCATCCAGGCCAAGTGCCAGGCACGCTTGTCCTTGTTGCAGGAATTCTTCATGTCTCTCTCCTCCACATAGGCAAAATTGCCATGTAAGTAGGCTATAAGCCCACTATTGTAGTACCTTCTCTTAGGGGCGTGGCGGACCAACCGTGTGGGGTGCGAAGTGGCTTCGCTTGTGTGAGGGACGGAGGCCATCCCATGGGGGTGCTAGGTCTGAGAGGACGGCCTTGTCTTTAGTGTGTGACCTCTCTGTGGCAACCGTTCGCTCCCCACTAGCCTCGTCGTGTACCATGGCAACCGTCCACTGCCTCTTCGCCTTTCCCTCTCGATTTTGAACTACTGTCACACGCTCTTCCTCGCTGCATTTGTCGTCACCCTTCCTTCTGCCATTGGTTGATCATCTTCTCCATGGAGGGAACATGCCGAAAACGACCCCGTTATTCTTGCCCCGATCTGAAAGATGATGTGGTGGAGGAACTCATTGATCGGTTCGACATCATCACCATGGCTAGCATGGCTAGTTCTTGCCCCATTCTTGACTCAACAAATAACATCACTGCAAAGAACCCAAGGGTTCAAGAGCGGTTTGATCTCCCCTATCTTCTTCACCATGACGCTGGTCGCCGGCATGGGGACGATGGAAGCCTCGCCTTGTGCAAGTTGATGCCGCTTGATAATGATACGTGTGATGTTAAGATGCCATCGCTTGAGGGTAAGGCTTGGGCAGGCGCAAATGGATATTGGGTTGTTTATATTGGGTATAACTGCGGGGAACTTGTGAATGTGTACACTCGTCACCGAGTTCCACTTCCAAAAATCACAGACTGCCCTGAGGTTGAGCACACAGATGATCTACGTACGTTCAAATACAATCATGGTGATCGTCATCTACGGAAGATAGCAATTTGTCGAGTACCCAACCGCTCTTGGGATTACAAGAACTATGAAGTTATTGCTATCTTCGACAAGCTTTTTTCCGTCCTTACTTCCACGCCTCGATGGATATTGCTCAAAAATCAATTTCTATGCACGGATGAGTAGTCTGATGCTATTCAATACGAGGGTCTTGTGTTTGCTGCCACCACTCGCGGGACTGTTTTCGCATGGAATCCTTATAGTTTCGGTACGTTTGTCTTCCACCATTATTATAATTTTTTCATCCACATGCATGCAGGTTAGCTTCCTTTTACTAATTATCCTTCTTGTGTTTCCAATGTCCTGTGAACATTCCACCACCTATTTTTATAACCAAGGGGGAGATGACGATGGTGATGATCACGAGCATGATGACGAGCAGGACCTATATACTCAGTGGTGCCTGGCAACTTATACCAATGGATCACCTCTTCTTGTGTGTATACAGGGCACTGCTGATGTTAGTAACGATGCAGGTGTTGTCTCCCATGGTCGCACTGTCTGGACCTATTCCAACATCTGTTGCAGGATATTCGGATGGATACTCATGTGCTAGCGCCAACACCTTCTCCCTGGTTCAGTCTTGATAGTCTTGGAGAAAACTCGCTCTTCCTTGGACAAAACTATCCATGCCTCAGACATTTCTATGGTTCCCTACCTTCGCTATCACAATATGCGTCCTTTAGGCCGCTTCACCCTGGATGATCAGTCCCGCGTTGGTCTTGAGATTGACAATAGCAGGCCCTTCCCATAGAATCAGTTATGGTTCAAAGAAAGCGTTTCCAACACCGAGGATTGGTTGAGGTGAAGTTCATTTCATCGCTTTGTTATTTGTTGTGTGAGAAAAACTTTAGTATTTACTAGAATGGTTTGTTGGAAATAATTTATATTCAACATGTATCCTCGTTGTTGTTGTGTGTTCATGACTTGTTCTATGTAATCCAACATATATTGTTTTAATATTTGGATGATTAATGATGCCGCTTTATTGCTTAACCAAAGCATGGCACGTATCCATTGTTGGTCTAACGCTCATGGTTCGAAGAAATAATTCGTTTGGGATATTGGTTCCCAATTATTAATAATCTCCCGTTTGTAATCAGATAAAGATACCATCAAAATTGGTCTAAAATTTCACGCAAAAAAAGTACAGTGCAACTTTGTATTGGTGTACATATGACAACACGATAAGTTTCATGAACTTCAAATAAGTTTTGGATGTACTAGAATTTAAAAATCAAGATTCTCATTGTTTGAAATTTGTGGCACGGGGTGTAAACATGCACCCAGTGAGACACATGTGTTTTTGCATTCCGTTTAAGTGCGCTGTCACGTGTGCATGTAGCTCAAATTTGATTTTTGCACAATATACCCGTAGAAAATCAATCAATTAATGTACTAAAAAGTCTTAATGATCTCTGGTTTTTTCGAAATTAAAACGTCCCTCCTTTGGTAACATGTTCGGGAACGTAGCATGCAATTTCAAAAAATTTCCTACGATCACGCAAGATCTATCTAGGAGATGCATAGCAACGAGAGGGGAAGAGTGTGTCCACGTACCAATGTAGACCGAAAGCAGAAGCGGTTAGTTAACACGGTTGATGTAGTCGAACGTCTTTACGATCCAACCGATCCAAGTACCAAACGTACGTGACCTCCGTGTTAAGCACACGTTCAGCTCGATGATGTCCCTCGAACTCTTGATCCAGTAGAGGGTCGAGGGAGATTTCCGTCAAAACAACAGGCGTGGTGACGGTGTTGATGATGTCATCCGTGCAGGGCTTTGCCTAAGAACTACGACGCTATGATCAGAGGAGTAAACTGTGGAGGGGGCATCACACACGGCAAAGAGAACAATTGATGTGCCTTTGGGGTGCCCCTTGCCCACGTATATAAAGGAGGGGGAGGCAGCAGCCGGCCTAGAGGGGGCGCGCCAAGGGGGGTGTCCTACTAGGACTCGCTAGTCCTAGTAGGATTCCCCCTTCTTTTTCCGGAGTGGGAAAGGAGGAAAGAGGTGGAGAGGGAGAAGGAAAAGGGGGGCCGCCCCCCACCCATTGTCCAATTCGGACGGGGATTGGGGGGCCGCGCACCACCTCCTGGCCGCTACCTCCTCTCTCAACTAAGGCCCATGTAGGCCCATTAACTTTCCCAGGGGGTTCCGGTAACCTTCGACCACTCTGAAAAATGTCCGAACCTCACCGAAACTATTCCGGTGTCCAAACATAACCTTCCAATATATCAATCTTTACCTCTCGACCATTTCGAGACTCCTCGTCATGGTCATGATCTCATCCGGGACTCTAAACAAACTTCGGTTATCAAAAACACATAACTCATAATACAAATCATCATCGAACGTTAAGCATGTGGACCATACGGGTTCGAGAACTATGTAGACATGATCAAGACACATCTCCGATCAATAACCAGTAGCGGAACCTGGATGCTCATATTGACTCCTACATGTTCTATGAAGATCTTTATCAGTCATACTGCACAACAACATACATTGTTCCCTTTTGTCATCGGTATGTTACTTGCCCGAGATTTGATCGTCGGTGTCGGGGAAATGAACACCTATGGTGTCACAAGGATCCCTTCTATGTTCGGCGGGGGATTAGCTGCACGAAGAGCATGTCTAGCAGTTAGCACACAGGGGATTTTACCCAGGTTCGGGCCACAAAGATGTGTAATACCCTAGTCCTGCTTGTCTGGATATATGTGTTCTTGAGCTTTTGAACTAGCTATGATGCGAGCACGGTCCAAAAGTCCGAATCCTCTCTCTGTATGCCTTGGGCCGCCTTCTATACATAAAGGGGTGGCCACAGTGGCACACAGGAGGTGGCAAGCTACAGTGTACGAGCTTATCGCTTGGCACCATAGGACAAACGCATTTAACGTGTTGCCTATGTGCCCTCTTGCTTTATCGGGGACGGCAATAGAAGCCATCCCATCCGTTGCTGCTCCTCCTTGCTTCGACATGCGTCCAGGCTGACGAGGCATGTTGTGCCATGCTGTCTAACTAGCTGCTGTGTTGGCGCGATGGTAAAGCTTCCACGAAGATCTGCATGCCACCTCACAGGCGTCTGCTTTGTTGGCAGCTGGTTGTCGCACTAGAGTGGTGGTGAGGTGGCGAACCCTTGCCGGGCACGGGTCTGGCCGCGGCCCAGCGATCGTCCCCAGCAAGGCTTGCTAGGGGCCTTGGAGTCATCCCCGGCAAGGGTCTTGCCAGGGGGCTTCATCTTTTGGTCCCACGTGGACGCATGGGCTGTCAATCTTTATGTGGATCTGCAAGCTACCACGCATGCATTCCCAAATCTTGGTCTGAACATTGTCGATGGTGTCTGAACTCTCAGCCCCAAGGGTGATGGGCTTGCTGGTGTTGCGCAGGTCGCCCCGGCAAGGTTGTTGCTGGGGGAGGTCTAGCTTGCCCTCTGCTGCTTGTTCTTCGAGTATCTGTCCTAGTAGTCTCCGTGTTTTGTCTTTTGTTGTCCTGCTGGGCCCGGCCATAGGAGTGGCTATGCTACCTCTTGAGCTTGCGTTGGTTTTTTCCTTGAAGAGGAAAGGGTGATGCAGAAAAGTAGCATAAGTATTTCCCTCAGTTCGAGACCAAGGTATCAATACAGTAGGAGACGACGCACAAGTCACCTAGTACCTGCACAAACTATCAAGAACCTAGCAACCAACGTGATAAAGGGGTTGTCAATCCCTTCACTGTCACTCGCAAAAGTGAGATCTAATAGAGATAGTAACGTAAGTATTTTTTCTATTTTTGTTGTATAGATTGGAAAGTAAAGATTGCAAAATAGTAAACAAGATTTAAAGAGATTCAATATAATGGAAAAGAGACCCGGGGGCCATAGGTTTCACTAGTGGCTTCTCTCGAGATAGCATGTATTATGGTGGGTGAACAAATTACTGCCGAGCAATTGATAGAAAAGCGCATAATTATGAAGATATCTAAGGCAATGATCATGAACATAGGCATCACGTCTGTGTCAAGTAGACCGGAACGATTCTGCATCTACTACTATTACTCCACACATCGACCGCTATCCAGCATGCATCTAGAGTATTAAGTTCATAAGAACGGAGTAACGCATTAAGCAAGATGGCATGATGTAGAGGGATAAACTCAAGCAATAGGATATAAACCCCATCTTTTTATCCTCGATGGCAACCATACAATACGTGCCTTGCTGCCCCTACTATCACTGGGAAAGGACACCGCAAGATTGAACCCAAAGCTAAGTACTTCTCCCATTGCAAGAAAGATCAATCTAGTAGGCCAAACTAAACTGATAATTCGAAGAGACTTGCAAAGATATCAAATCATGCATATAAGAATTCAGATAAGAACCAAATAATATTCATAGATAATCTTGTTCATAAATCCACAATTCATTGGATCTCGGCAAACACACCACAAAAAAGTATTACATCGAATAGATCTCCAAGAACATCGAGGAGAACTTTGTATTGAGAATCAAAGAGAGAGAAGAAGCCATCTAGCTAATAACTATGGACCCGAAGGTCTGTGGTAAACTACTCACGCTTCATCGGAGAGGTAATGGTGTTGATGTAGAAGCCCTCCGTGATTGATTTCCCCTTCGGAAGATCGCCGGAAAAGGCCCCAAGATGGGATCTCACGGGTACAAAAGTTTGCGGCAGTGGAAAAGTGGTTTCGTGGCTCCCCCTGATGTTTCTAGGTGTAAGAGTATATATAGGCGAAATAAGTACGTTGGTGGAGCTACGAGGGGCCCACAAGGGTGGGGGTGCGCCTACCCCCCTGGGCGTGCCTCCCTGCCTCGTGGACGCCTCCTGGCGTTTCTCAGTTCAACTCCAAGTCTTCTGGTTTGCTTTCGGTCCAAGAAAGATCATCACAAACGTTTCATTCCGTTTGGACTCCGTTTGGTATTCCTTTTCTGCAAAACTCTAAAATAGGCAAAAAAAAAACAGAAACTGGCACTGGCCTCCGGTTAATAGGTTAGTCCAAAAAATAATATAAAAGAGCATATTAAAGCCCATTAAACATCCAAAATAGATAATATAATAGCATGGAACAATCAAAAATTATAGGTACGTTGGAGACGTATCAAGCTACAACTGCCCGTGCACAAGTAAGGGGTACAAAAGAGCATGTACTTTTGTACACAGACAAGAGCCCCCAGGCCTGGGCCACACGTGAGCGCAAGGCGTAGTTGGGCCAGGCCCAAAGCAGTGCGCGGGCACGCGTGGCAGGAACTTAATCCTCCACGATCTCTACGGTAGTTGCGCTTCCCCATGATCAGCGTCGAGCGCGTGACGTGGGGGTCGGGCGTGGGATGGCCTATGCAGGCTTGCGTCATCTAGTAGTTGATAGTAAAGAGGCGGCCCGTGCCTCCCTTATTATTAAAAAAGAGGGATTCACAAGGGTGCTACTCATTTACTAAGTGGACTCGGGTCGCAGCCTGCATGGCGCCATACCCCACGATCACGGGGTGGAAAACGGTTGCCCCACCTGTTTCCATTCCTCTGACTCGCCCGCCACGTGTGCCGCATGCCTTGGGAAGGGTAGGCGATGGACGTGGTCATTAAGGCCATGGCGGGAAACCAGGCATCGCTGATTGGGGCAGGGGTCGGTTCTGATTCCCTGTACATCAGGAGGCCGTATTGGTTGTGCTGTGCGGACGCCCCTTGGGATGGGTGGCCAGGCTCTGGCCTTGCTCTTCTATAAAAAGGGAGAGGGATGGTGTTTCTCCACACTCATCCTCCTTTCCTCCTTCTACTTGACATCGTTCTTCCATTCGCCATGGTGAGAGGGCGCGTCGACGCTTCAACGGCGGCGACGAGGGCTTCTTCTCGATAGCATGCTCCTCCTCCCCCGGAGCTTCCAGCGGCAAATCCCGCTGCGAGGGGGAGAGCAAGAGGACGAGGCCAAGGACGCCGCAGTGCTCGAGGAAGAGGAGGACAGGGTGGCGCACCGGCTGCGCTTCCGCTGGCGGCCCCTCCTCCAACATACGGCCATGTCGGAGACCAACACCTCGAGTTCTTCATCCGCCTATACAAGTGCGTGAGCGGCCATCTCCATCTCCCTACCCCGTTTGCACGGGTGATGGAGCAAGATCCTCTGCAAGCTTTCAGGCTACACATGAGGGTCTACGGGAATGGGAACACGTGGGTCAATGTCGACTTCCCGCTCCCTCATGTCATGTACCTCGTCCGCGGGTGGAAAACGTTTGCACGCGCCCACAGCTTGTCGGAGGGGCGCATCCTCCATTTTAAGTTTATGGAGAATGGCCTGCTCTCTATCAAGGTCTTCGGGAGCTCAGGAATCCACTTAGGGTGCTGCGTGGAGAGTTCCACTTACGACCAAAGCTCCTCCTAGAATGACAGTGGCGAGGAGGACAGCGCCAGCGATGATGACGGCAGCGGGCGGGAGGACGACGACTCCGACTCCAGCTGACAATCAGTGGCAGCACCATCATCTACTCCGCGTCCTGATGGCTCTGTCGTCGGTGGTCGATGGGCTTCCCAGCCAAGCTCTACATCGCCCCGTTCTCCATGTCCGTCACCTTTCTTCGCCTGCCGTGCCTGGGAGGAAAGGGGCAAGCACGGGGATTAAGGGGCGCTTATCTTTTTCTCTATTTATAGGGACCTGCCGAATCTTAACTTTCTAGAAAATGTAATCTTCCGAGCCCACCCTTCTGTTCTGTAACATCTGTACCTGTATCAGCATATCAATAAAAAATATGAGCTTTTACCGGGAACTCATGCACGTAAACGTTCGTGCAGAGGCAAAACACCCCTTTAATAAAAATAAATGAGTCTCCCCGGCAAGCTACCTTGTCGGCGCCCTCTATGACTGCCAAAGAATCACATCTGCCGGGTTACAAACACATGTTCTAGCCCCCTGCTAATCTCTTTTTTCCAAAGGTTACTACAACCACCCCGGCTGAAGCAGCGTTCGAGTCGGGGATGGGAGCACCTAAGTACAATCAGAGTGGCGAGGTTTTCTAATGCACAAGTCACAAGTTACAAGCATGAATGGGCAGGAGACGAACTTTATCTGGTTGGGTCGTCGAGGATGATGTGCCGGGCAGTCTTCTCAATTTCTTGCCGGAGCGTTGTCACGGTGGTTAAAAGGAGGAGAGGACAGGGGCACGGAGCCTTGACGGTTCCCCAGTACCGGCTAGAATCTAAGGTAGCACAATATCCTAGGCAAGTAGGGCATGCATACATATATATAGACATGGAAACTAGTAGGGAATTGTACATGGTAAAAACTATCCGGCCGCGCACACGGTCTGCACCTGGCTCTGGACATAGGGTTACATGCCTTGTCGCAAGGCTAGTACAAAAGGGGGTTGCTGGAGCTCTCGGCAATCGCGCCCTATGGGTAAAATTTGCGAAGATGCTCGATATTCCAGGAGTTGCTCACTGGAATGCCATTTTCGGTCTCCAGGTGGACTGCGCCAGGCCTTGTCTCGTATTACCCAATAGGGGCCTTCCCACTTTGGCGTCAACTTGTTTGAATTCTTGGCGGACTGAACACACCGAAGAACAAGGTCGACTTCCTCAACGCTTCGGGCGTGAACCTTGCGGCTATGATAGTGGCGTAAGGCTTGCTGGTAGCGAGCGGCTCGCACAACAGCTCGAAGACGATATTCCTCAAGGAGCGTCGCATCAGCTTGGCGCAACTGCTCTTGCTCAAGCTCATCATAAGCGAGCACTCAAGGTGACCCGTATATGAGTTCCGTGAGGAGAACTGCTTCTGCCCTGTATACCAGGGCAAAGAGTGTCTGGCCAGTGGCTCGATTTGGTGTTGTACTGACTAACCAAAGAACTGTTGGCAATTCATCAATCCAGCGCCTCCCGCACTTGCGTAGCCTGTCGAAAGACCTCGTTTTGAGGCCTCGCAACACTATAGCATTTGCCCTTTCCGCCTAGCCATTTCTTCTTGGATGAGCAACAGATGCAAAGCAAACTTTGCTGCCAAGGTCTTGGATATACTGCATGAAGGTGCGGCTCGTGAACTGTGTGCCATTGTCGGTGATGACTCTGTTTGGCACACCAAAACGGCAAACGAGTCCTTTGAAGAACTTGATGGCCGACTGTGTTGTGACCTTTCTCATTGGCTCCACTTCCAGCCACTTTGTGAACTTGTCAACCGCAACGTACAAGTACTCAAAGCCCCAGATGGCACGGGGAAAGGGGCCTAGTATGTCGAGCCTCCAGACCGAAAATGGCCAGGAGAGAGGGATTGTTTGAAGGGCTTGAGTTGGTTGATGAAGCTTCTTTGAATGAAACTGGCACACTTCACATTTGGTTACTAGTGACGTCGCATCCTGGAGGGCAGTGGGCTAGAAGAAACCTTGCCGGAATGTTTTACCAGCAAGGGCTCTTGACCCTATGTGGGAGCCACATATGCCTCCGTGTCTCTCTGCCAACAGCTCCAGTCCGTCCTCCCAAGGAATACACTTCAATTTCACGCCGTTTGGCCTCCTTCTGTAAAGGACATCATCCACAAACTGGTACATGCTAGACCGACGGGCTACTTTCTCTGCTTCTTCCTGCTCCTCAAGGAGCTCCCCTATTTGGAGGAAACGGACTGTATGTTGTGCCCATGCCGGAGCCTGAGGCTCGACGACAAGGACTAAAGCCATGTCTTCTACCGCGGGGGTAGCTGTTTCTACGACAAGATCTTGGGACTCTGTCGGAGGCCGCTGCTCCCCGGCAAGCTTGGGGTACCTGGCAACTTCCTTCTTGGCGGCTCCTGGGAGCTCCGCGGGAAAGTACTTGTCGGGGTCCGCCTTCCTTCACTTGTTATCCTCTACTAATGGTTTGACAAATGGCTGAGTTAATTGAAGCACATAGGTACCTGGTTCCACAGGTAGCTTGAGGGCAGCGTGCTTTGACAAGTCATCGGCAATGATGTTGTCTACTCGAGGATCATGGTTTGCTTGTAGACAGTCAAAGCGCTCTTCCAACTTCCTCACTTCATCCACGTAAGCCTCCATCAGCGAGCTCTGATAATCCTTGTTGACTTGCTTGACGACAAGTTCTGAATCTCCTCTGACAATAACCTTCCTAACTCGGAGGTCCACCGTGATCCTGAGACCGGCAAGCAGCCCCTCGTACTCTGCGGTGTTGTTTGTCGACCTCTCCTGGGGTAAGTGCATCTGGACTACATACTTGAGGCGCTCTCCGGTGGGTGCGACGAGCAGCACGCCGGCACCAGCACCTTGTAACGAGAAAGACCCATCAAAGTACATAATCCAATGACTACTTGCCTCTTTGCTGGGAAAGGTGGTCTGTTGAACTTCTTCATCGGGCATGGATGTCCATTCTGCTATGAACTCTGCCAAGCCCTGCTCTTGATCATCGAAGTACTTTCAAATTTCAGCCCAAAGCTCCACAGCTCCAACGCCCACTCCACAATCCTCCCAGTTGCATCTATGTTGTGCAAGATTCATTTCAATGGGAGGCGAGTGACGATGGTGATCTCGTCTGCTTGGAAATAGTAGCGTAGCTTTCTCGAGGCCATAAGAAGGCAGAAAATCAACTTCTGCATGCCAGAATACCTTGACCCAGCCCCCTACAAGAGGGAGCTGACAAAGTATACTGGGAGCTGCACCACCTTCTTCTTCTGCTTTACTTTGCTCATTTGCGCAGACTCTGTCTTGTCGGGACCGGGCTCTGCCCGGGGTTCTGCCTTGCCGGCCTCGGGTCCTGCCGGCCCTGGTTCTCATCTGATGGCCTTGCCACCGCTTTCACCTCTTCCTCAGCTTCTCTCTCCGCCACTAGCGTAGCATTGACCACTTGATTTGTTGCTGCCAAATACAGCTGCAATGACTCTTGTGGTTTGGGCGTGACTAGTATTGGCGTAGAGGAGAGGTACCTCTTTAAATCTTGCAGCACTGCCTCTGCCTCCGGAGTCCATTTCTTGGACACGCCTTTTTCAAAATTTTGAAAAAGGGGAGGTGCGCTCAGCAGACTTAGAGATAAATCTACTTAGGGCGGCAACACAGCCGGCAAGCGTACGGACGTCCTTGACTCGTCGGGGCGCCTCAATGGCTTTGATCTTGTTGGGATTCGCTTTGATTCCACGTTGCGACACAAAGAACCCAAGAAGTTTGCCGGACGGGACGCCAAACACACACTTCTCTGGGTTGAGCTTGAGGTTGATCTTGCGCAAATTTGCAAAGGTTTCTTCCACGTCCTGCATGAGTGTAGCTTTGTCTTTGGTTTTGACCACGATATCATCCATGTAGGCTTCCATATTTCTATGGAGCTGGGGTTCAAAACCAATTTGGACCGCTCGGGCAAACGTCGAACCAACGCTCTTCAACCCGAAAGGCATCCATACGAAACAGTACATGCCACATGGGGTGATGAATGCAGTTTGTTCTTCATCTTCCTTATTCAAGAAGATCTGATGATATCTTGAGTAAGTGTCAAGGAATGATAGCAGGTCGCACCCAATAGTGGAGTCCACTATCTGGTCGATACATGGCAATGGCAAAGGATCTTTTGGACAGGCTTTATTGATATCAGTATAGTAGATACATAGCCTCCACTTCCCATTCGCCTTACGTACTACCACTGGATTGGCCAACCACGTCGGGTGGAGTACTCCCTTGACCAAGCCTGCCGCCTCCAACTTCCTGATCTCCTTGATGATAAACTCTTGTCGCTCGAGAGCTTGCTTTCTGACCTTCTGCTTGACGGGCCGTGCATGGGGGCAGACAGCAAGATGGTGCTCAATCACCTCCCTGGGATCGTCGGGGATGTCGGATGCTTGCCATGCAAACACGTCGACATTCGCCTACAGGAAGGCGATGAGCACACTTTCCTATTTGCTGTCAAGGGTGGAGCTTATGGTAAAAGCTCCACCCGTCCCATCCTCCTTGACGGACACCTTCTTGGTTTCCGGCGGGGCCGCCTTAGAATTCTTACTCTTGCCGGTAGAGCTCTCTGGTACGTCCTCAAACGGAACACGCCACTCCAAAGAGGCGCGTTTGTCGGAGTGAGTGCAGGAACAATTGCCGGAGCCAGGAGTCTTGTCGGCGGCCGAGGCCTTGCTGGTCTTCTTCTGAGCGGCGGGAGCAGGTGCCTTCGTGGTAGACGCTGCAACCGCCTCCCGATAGAGCTGATCGGGGTAGATGAGCGCGTCCTTCTTATCGCAGCTGACGGTGATGATGCTCATCAGGCCAGGCATCTTTAGCTTGTTATATG
This sequence comes from Triticum aestivum, assembly GCF_018294505.1. NCBI lineage: Eukaryota > Viridiplantae > Streptophyta > Magnoliopsida > Poales > Poaceae > Triticum > Triticum aestivum. The sequence continues at coordinate 336,295,790 of NC_057810.1, forward strand.
CGTAGTGCGATGCTGCCATGAACTTGGTCAACGCCGGGCTGCCAAAGATCTAGTTATATGGCAATAGGATCTCGGCAACATTGAAAATGATTCTCTCTGTCCTGTAGTTAAGGTCGCCACCAAACGTGACTGGTAGCATGACCTTTCCCTTGGGCTGGTTCCTCCCCGAATTGATCTCCCTGAACGTACCCGTTTCCTCAAGATCTTCATTAGGGATCTGCAACCTCTTGATCACGTTGGGCGAGATCAAGTTCAGGCCGGCCCCACCTTCAACTAACATCTTCATCACCTTGAGGATGCATATTGTTGGTGATACCAACAATGGCAAACACCCGACGACAGTTGTGTGATCAGGGTGATCCTTGGCGTCAAAAATGATACGTGTGTGGGACCACCTCAATGGCTTCTGGGCATCGACCATTGGTTCTGTTGCATTAATCTCATGCGCCCACTGTTTTAGTTGGCGGTAGGAGGAATGCAATGAGGCACCTCCGTCAACACACATGACCTTTGTCACCTACTGAAACTCATGCTCGGTGGACTCGTCATCGTCATCATGACCCTCATCCTCCTCTCTCTTGTCGTGGCCTCGGGCAGGCCTCTCTTGTTGCTTTTCCTTGTCGCCACATTCTCCTCGGCTTCCCTGCCTCTTGTCAGATCCTTTAGTGCCACCTTGGCCCTTGTCCTTGTCTCGTCTCCCATACTCAGCCCTTTGCTTCTCCATCAGCAGCTCCACTTGGCGGCAATTATGGAGATCATGGCCCTTGGTATGGTGGATCTTGCAGTACTACTTGTCGGAGCCCTTTGACTTGCCGGCAGCCGCCAAGGCCCGGCAGGCATTGCACCCGGCAGTCTCCTTGCCGGGGTCGTCAACCTTGGCCTTCTTGGCGATGCCGAGGTCGCCGGATTCCTCAACAGCAAGAACGGTCTTGCCCTTGCGCTTCCTGTTGCATCGTCGGCCCTTCTTTGCCAGGGTGACAGCATCTTCGTCTTCATAGTCACTTCCCACGTCGGCGTCCTCGCTGGGGGTACTTTCTTCCTTCCTCAGCTCGGGCACATCTGTCGGCCAAAACATACAGTTCGGTAACATCGGCAACCTTGTTCATCGCCAGCTCTTCACGCATCCTACGATTACGCATGTTCTGATGGAACGCACTGATGACAGCGGCAGGATGAATTTCGGGGATGTTGTACTGCACACGGCTGAATCTCTATATGTACTTGCGCAAGCATTCGCTGTCCCTTTGAGGGATCACATGCAAATTGCTTTCCTGGCCAGGAGTTACGTGGCCGCCCGTGAAGGCACCAACAAACTCGTGGCACAGATCGGACCAAGAGGATATGGAGTCTATCGGCAAATGCATCAACCATGACCTGATTTTGGGCTTGAGCGCCAACGGGAAATAGTTGGTGAGTTCCTTGTCATCTCATGCTCCGGTAGCTTGCATCGCAGTGGTGTAAATGCTCAGGAACTCAGACGGGTGGGTCTTGCCGTCGTACTTCTCCGGGACCTCCGGTTTGAACACGCGGGTGTTGGGCCACTGGAACTGTCATAGCTCATTGTAACACCCACGATGCGGCTATATCTCCCACATGTCAAGGCACGACTTAGATGTAGCCGCATCATGGGTGCTACAAGTTGGTAATCAGAGTCATCCCCGACTTAGGAGCCCCCTTCTTGATCGAATCGCTGACGTTGTGGAGTCTAGAACAAAAATGTTTTGAGTCTTAGGATTATATATATCAGAGAGTAGGACTCTTTTTACTCCTTAGTTCCTTCGTCGCTCTGGTGAGGTCTCCTGATGTAGATGTTTTGTCTTTCCTCTCCTCAAATTTCACTAATTTGTTTTAGGATCACGCGGGTATCTTGGGATCGTTCCGATATTCTTGTGATGAGAACATTGTTCTTGGTGCCTCCTGACATTTAGGGGTTGTGGCAGTGTCCCGGGGAGTTGAGATCCGAGGTGTTGTCGTCACAATTTTATCGTTGCAGTTTCGGAATACCTGAGTTTCGCCGACATCAAAAATCTCTTTTATGCAGTTGTTGGTGAGATAACCTCGATGCCACCCAGTATTGGGGCGGAAGTTCGGGAGTATTGCCATAGCTCGTACAACGGATGCTTTTCGAAGGTTGAGGTACATGATTTCCGGAGTTTTCTTGGTTATGTGCGGATGATACAACTGGATGTAGGGATTGTTAGTTTGGGTGAGATATATTGCTTCCCCTGTATCCCCAACACCAGGTTGCATAACCAGAAAGTTTCAGGAGTTTTTAGGTAGGAATTAAGTATCTCGTAGGATGTCTTTCCAATAGGCACATGATATGATATGGGGTCTATCATATGTTTGTTCTGTCTTATTCAGCAACCCAATCCTTTGTTTTGTTTTATTTGTGGTATTTGAGTTGCTTCGATGTCAAGTGTTTAACCATACCTTCCCTAAATGGTGTTCTCATATTTCTATGGGAGTACTAATCCTTTTATTCATGCCGAATGGTCATGCACATTCTTTTCTAATCGGCGTGCTTCTCTCCAGGCTAATACTATCATTTTTCCCATTTGCAAGATCAATTCTAAGTTTTCTCAACGATATCCATCCCATCTGCCCCAAGTTGCCTTTGTTTTCCCGCCCTCCCACTCCTTTTCTTCAAGGACTCATATTTCTTAATCAAGTATCCTTTTATTGATGGGAAGTCCCTCCATTCTTTTCCATCAATGTTCTTATCCTGTGATTCTCAGGAAGATACTAATGGAGCTTCAAGTTTATTATTCTTCGTCTCCTTTCTTTTCCGGTGGATTAATTTCAAGCTTCGATGTTGATCATATCTCTTCCTTTTGTTTCACATATCTTCCCATGTGAATTTCTTATCCAAGGCTCTCTTATTTATTCACCTCTCCCAGTTCATATCCGGAGTGTTGAAGATATCTCGGAAGATTCATGTTTCCATTCTCAATCTGTTCAAGTTATTTTAAGGTTGTTATCTCATTCAAGCCGTTTAATTCAACTGGTGCAATCCCCGCTTTCAATCAATCGTTCAACGTGTATCTTTTTAGTGGGCCCTAACCCATAGGTCTTTTTCCAGGATCTTACGTGACTCTTCTAATTTTCCCGGAGCCATTTCCCAAATTCTTTTCGAAGTTTGACGTAAGAATGAATTTCATCAATTAGATGTTTAACAAGATCGTTTTCAAATTATTTTTCATTGTTGTCTCAACCTCTTTGTTTTTCATTCTCCCGGAGTATCTCAACAATTCATGGTGGTGTTTCTTGTCGTCATTCTCGAATTTTGAAGATCGAAGAAGAGTTCCTCTTAAATCCTTACCCGTTCTTCCAAAGATGCGTAGTTCAAGCTTGATTCCATCCTCTCATAATTGTTTTGGATTGTGAGAATTCTTTTCACCCATCCGACGCATTTCAGGAGTTTCTTTCCTTTCTTGATCACCCGAAGGCCATCTTTTCTGAATATTATTCATTCTCAGTTTTCAAGGCTCGTTCTCGAATTCTTCCGGTGCATCATTCAAATATCCTCTAATCAATTCACGATCTCTTCATTCTCTTGTATCTAAATTCTCTCAAGCATCTTTGTTCATTTTCTAGTTCTTCTTGCTGATGCGTTCATTTTCTTTGTTCGTTCCTTAATTCCTTACGGTGGTTTGTCCAACATTCCTCTTCCGTTGTTATCATACCAATTCATTTGTTCTTTCCAAATCCTACCGATGGTTCGTGGAAGACCTTCCCAAGTTGCGCTATTTCTCTCTTCATTCTTTTCAAGAAGAAAAGTGGCATGCCAAATCCGTTGCTTGTCATCAATTTAAATTGGTGAAGGATACACATAACATAATTTTTATTCTTTTTTCATCCAAGTGTTTAATTCTTTTTTACTGCGGTTCTTCATGGAGGCTCTACATGGTGGGTCGACAAGGATGATTTTCATTCTTCAATTGTTCTTCAAGATTTCGCTCGAAGTTATGATCCGCCAAGCTATACTCAAAATTAAACAGGGTGCTCAACACATGTTTTGTTTCGAGGAGTTCAAGCATTCTTCCACTTTCATCCGAAGTGCAGTTCTTTCTATCTCATCTTTTGAGGTTGATGAGGACATGACTACCTTGGATATGACCAAAAATATTGCATATATGCATATTTGTCAGGTGATTTCTAGTGCAAACTATTCAATAATCTATTTATGTTATCCAGAACAAAAATACTTCACACACTTTTGTGTTTTGTCTAATTGCAGGTGTATGGGACATTTGTACAATCCACATATGAAGATAAGGAAGAAAGAGATGTTTATTTGCTGTCCAAAAAGTTCTCTCACGTCACTTTTGGCCCAAGAGAAGATAGAGTCCAAGTCTCTCACGTTCTGGATTCAGATTCGGACTGCACAGACACACCTGACTCAAAACGCACACAAGTTTTTCATACGGACTCCGAATTGGGTGATTCTTTTTTTGTTGGAAACTAGATTTCGTGCACTTTCCAACCCAATTGGAATCACCTTCAAATTCGTCCGGAGAGTTGAGTTGTGGACGAAACAATCTGATGCTGCAGCAGAATCCGAGTCAAACTACAAGTCCAAAGGTGTTACATCACCTCCACTTGGGCCCATTGGCCTTGTACGACCTAGATTTAGTTTTAGGCTGCCTTGGGACGTCCTCCCACCTCCTTGGCCGCCACCCCTTGCTCCTATATAAGTAGATCCATCTAGTAGCTTTTCATGGGGATTTGTTTAGTTAAAAGTTAGCCATTGCAACTTCGTGTACTTCGTTTGTGTCCAACGACCAGACCAAGACCGCTTACGGATCCCCACCATTATCAATACTTCATATATATTCGCAATATTCAGATTGCTTTATCATATTCTTGCTCGTTCTTCGATTGCTTGCAGGAATAGACCTTCGTGGTCAGGCTGACCGTGCTTCCGGCATCGTCAGTAACCTCAGGAGATTGGTTTAGCGATTGCTAAGGCGCAACATCGTGCATGTTTGTAGTCGGATCGTCAAAGTCGTCTCCAGCAAATCGATAGTTATCATCTCATCGAAAGATCGGGACACCCCGCCTCTATCAGAGGTGGTGTTGTATCATTCTTGATAATTTCCATTCATGTTTTCGCGATTCACAAGTGGTCACGAATGAGATTTTCAAACCCATCATTTTTTCCTTTGTTCAGGAGATCTTTTCAACCCATTAATCTCTTCGTTTGAGTTATCTTGTGTCAGATTTCACCTAAAGCCTTCCCTAAGGAATGTTGCTATTGTGGTGCTTATCAATGATCCAAGTTATCTCTCTATCATCTTGGTGGAAGAAAGTTTTCATCATTTGGGTCATCCGAAGCGATTATTTGTTTCCGTACTGGCAGAATTTCGTCTCATAATTTTGACATGTTTTCATAAGCCCAAGAGGAGTATATCATTTGATTGTTGATTCTTCAACAACTCTGTTCAATCCTTCTTTTAAGGATGCTCTCTCAAATTGATTTGAGGTAGAACATGTTGTTTTTCTCTTCATTCATTCCGTTCCATTCTTTCATTTCTTTCGGAGGCATTGTGATATTGTTCTCTTCAACCCATCATCTTGTTTTGTCAAGATCATGTTCTTTTATTGCTTATCCATTTAATCGGGGTGTTGTGTCATCTCTTCAAGTTCCTTTGATCTTATCAAGTCTTGCCCCTCTTTTTAGTTGGAGTGCGGCCGAATTCTTCTTTCCTTGCTTCTCTTCAACCAAAGTGGGTTCAAGGTCTATATTGTTCCTTAAGCTCTTGGTTCTCATTATATTCCTTGTTCCTCTTGTCCAACGGACTGTTTGCAATCTTTTTTTCTTCGTTGTATTCTTTCTTTCAAGTTGTTCAACCTCTCAAGGTTCGTGGTTTCACTCGTTTGTCGAAGAAGCAACTATGTTTTACATCTTGCTCTCCCGCTTCTCTCCGGTGCCATCCTTAGATCCCGGGACGAGATCTCTTGTAAGTGGGGGAGTGTTGTGATGACCCGAGACCGACGCTCCAGACGCCTTCCATGTTCTTCGTTGTTGCAGTGTGTTTTATTTGTTTGTTGCATTCCTTCATGTCATCATTTGCATTGCATGGGTAGTCCGCTGCCTTCATTTTCATAAAACTTGCATCCTCATAGTTGCCGCGTCCCCCCTTGCTTTCGTTGACTGTTTCAAGACCAACCTTGTTCTTCGTTTTCCCTCTTGCCTAAACAGAGTCTCTCTGTACATTGCACAGACCCCCTCGTGTGCGCGTCCGAAACTCCCCCGGACCCGACCCGGGCAGTCGTTACCAATGGGTCCGGATCATCTCCAAACATACCTAAAATATCTTTGGTTTCCCTTTTGGACTTCACAAGCCTATTTATCTCGGACCGTCCGATTATGATCGGAGGGACCAAATGACCCTAAGTCTAGCCCATTTGCTATATATATATATATATATATATATATATATATATATATATATATATATATATATATATATTGTGGACAACCTTAAACCAATCCCTAAAACCTAGGCCTCCTGTCCCATCTACCCATCGCCGCCACCTCCGCTCCACCAAATCCCTCTCGGGATCTCCCCTACCAGTTCCACCCAACCAGCCTCCACCTTCCCCTCGATCCATTCCACGCCCGAGCCCGCAACTTACTCTGATCACCGCGCGCCGCCGCAAGCTGCAGCACCATCGGAGCTCCTTCCGCCGTGGAGCACCACCAGTAGGAGCAGCCCCGCGCCGCAGCCTCCTTCTCCCCATCCCAGATGGCAACCTCCTCCCATGTCCAGGAGCTCGCATCCGCGAAGCCTCGCACCACCAAGCTCCTCCAATGGCTGCCCTGCCGCTAGGTCTGACCACCGCCAACCGTTGCCGGCGTGCAGCAGCAGTCATCTGGACCCCTCGTCATCTTTCTCTCCCTTCCTTCCTCCGTTTTGCTTTTCTCCTCCTCTCACATCTCGATCTCTCTCTCGTTCATTTTGTTCTCTGCCAGGGAACGAACGGAGTTCGCCCGAAGCGTTGTCGCTGCCAAGTCCACCTCGTCTACCTCCCCTGCATCATGCCCCATCGCCAGGACCTCGCGCCAATTCCGCCTTGGTCCTTTGCTTCCTCTGCCCCGGGATCCGGTCGCCCTTGTCTTCGTCGCTGCCGTGCAAGTTCCCCTGCCTCGCCGCCTACCCTGCGACCTCCTCGCCTTCTCTGCGCCTCCCTGCCATCGTCTCCGGCGAATTGCCGCAGGCCGCCCGCCAAAGCTGCCGGAGCAGCATAGCCGCTGCCTTGCTTCTGCATCGAGTCGCGCTAGGCCACTGCTGCATCCCCTGCTTCGAGCGACAGAGCACAATGGGTCATGCTCGCGTTGACCAGTCACCTCACCACATCCCACTTTCCCCCTACGCCAAGCCGGCCTGCTTCTTTCCAGATCCGAGCTGGCCCAGTCAAGCCCAATGTGAGCAGCTTCCAGCCCCTCTCAGTTTCGGGCCGAGTCACTGTTTTTTCTGTGAACAAATTTGCTAATTAAGCAGAAAACTGCAGTTTTTGGAAAAGTCCCACTAGATCATGCATTTAATAACTCACTAATGGTGCATCGGATTAAAATGTTTTAAACATGTAAAGTGCTTAGAATTTCATCTAGTTAAATACTTTGCAACTTTCATCCATGTTAAAAATGTTTAAACTTGCTGATTGCATTCTTTTGCATAAATGACATGCTAAGATGCTTTATTTCATAACTAAATAACCGTAGCTTCAAATTTAATAAACTTTATATGTAAATGGGGTACAAAAATGCATAATTTAACATGGTGCATTTACTTTGCATGTTTAACAATCCTAAATTTATGTAATAGGCAGAACAGCACCAAATTCTAAATATGCACATGGGGATTTACCGGAATTGTTGTTTGTTGTTTCCGGTCCCATTTAAATTGCTTAGATAGTGTAGTTTATTTTTTCTTCACCTCTTGCCATGTTTAACAACATTTAACATTGTTAGGTACATAAACGGAAGAGAACTAAATATTTGAATGTGGTGTTTCGTCAATATGCAACTCGTTGCATATTGAGCTCCACTTAATTTGTAGTATTGTTTGTTGCAGGTTGCTATGTCATGCCTCATTAAAATAGACACGCATCATACTTGGTTGTGCATCGTGCCATGTTTATGCTTGTTGGTTTACCATGTTGTTTGCTTCTTTCCGGTTGTGCTTCTCCTTGATAGTTCCGGTAACGTTGCGTTTGTGAGGATTCGTTCGACTACGTTGGTTCGTCTACTTCATGGATTCGGTCTTCTTCCTAGCGGGATTTCAGGCAAGATGACCATTACCTCGATATCACTTCTATCTTTGCTTGCTAGTTGTTTGTTCTATTGCTATGTCGCGCTACCTACCACTTGTTATATCATGCCTCCCATATTGCCATGTCAAGCCTCTAACCCACCATCCTAGCAAACCGTTGTTTGGCTAAGTTACCGCTTTTGCTCAGCCCCTCTTATAGCATTGTTAGTTGCAGGTGAAGTCGAAGATTGCTTCATGTTGGAACATGATTATGTTGGGATATCACAATATCTCTTATTTTAATTAATGCATCTATATACCTGGTAAAGGGGGAAAGGCTCGGCCTTATGCCTGGTGTTTTATTCCACTCTTGCCGCCTTAGTTTCCGTCATACCGGTGTTATGTTCCTTGATTTTGCGTTCCTGACGCGGTTGGGGTTATGGTTAGAGGCTTGAATAAAACTCCTCCAGCAAGGCCCAATCTTGGTTTTAACATTTGCCTACCTACCACCTATACATTTCCCTTGGGTTCTGCAGACTCAAGGGTC